>NC_068989.1:35238362-35260167 GCF_001194135.2 Octopus bimaculoides | reverse complement strand
TATATATATATATATATATATATATATATATTTATTTATTTATATACATATATATATATATATACAAGGGGCTTCTTTCAGTTTCCTTCTACCAACTCCACTCACAAGACATTGGTCGGCCTGAGGCTATAGTAGAAGACACTCACCCAAGGTGCCACACAGTGGGACTGAACCGGGAACCATGTAGTTGGGAAGGAGCTTCTTACCACACAGCCACACCTGTACTCAGCGACACACACACACACACACATATAATCTAAAGTTTACATTATTATATATCCATTACAGCTAATCTTACCAATCGGTTTCGTGCTAGGGATTCAATGGAGTATGAGGTAACAATCTGATTATATAACCCTATATATATATAATTAATCAAAAAAATAAAGAAAAAAGTACAACAGGAAAAAAACAACGCAAGGACATGGTACATGCAAAGTATTAATAAGATGCTCAGAGAAGGAAAGAAAGGATGTTTTACATTTTGAGCAAAGCTTTTCTTCAGAAAAAGGGGACAGAGGAAAGTCCAAGAGAAAAAGAAGATGGAGGAAAAAAGTTGCCAACAGTTCACATGTGATGTGAGTGCATGTCTTTGTGTCTGTGTTTGTCCCTCGCCCACCACCTCTTGACAACTGGTGTTGTGTGTTTATGTTCCCGTAACTTTGCAGTTCAGCAAAAGAGACTAATGGAATAAGTACCAGACTTTAAAAAAAATTACTGGAATCAATTCATTTGAGTAAAAGTTCTGAAGTCTAATGACTGAAACAAGTAAAAGATAAAAGATGATGCATTGTATAGGTTATAGATTATATTTTCATCAGTATATTTTTGGATCAGATTCAGGTGTCTTATTCCTGTTCATAAACATAACATCCTTAGACTGGGTTCAATTACTGAACCTTGTTTCTAATACAGCATTTCAATTTTATAAATCATTATGTTGTATCATACTCAAATAGTGTGTGTGTGTGTGTGTGTGTGTGTGCGTGCATGCATGTGTGCATGTATAGTGTGTAGTGTCTGTGTGTAGTGGTGTGTGTGTGTGTGTGTGTGTAGTAGTAGTAGTAGTAGTAGTAGTAGTAGTAGTAGTAGTAGTAGTAGTAGTAGTAGTAGTAGGAGTAGTAGTAGTAGTGCATGTAAGATTGGTAGAGATGAGACGTAGACCTCAATTACTCTGCTAGAATGAAACTCCTGTTTCATCTAACTGTGCTGTGTGTGTGTGTCTTTTGGAGGATTATTATGACATATTTAATATTCATTTTCTAGAAACAAATATAGTTTCTTTATTTGCTTTTCCTTAATTCTTACTAAAGATATAAGTTATTCTGTCAATATCAAAAAAATTCCTCTTTTATGAACATTGCTGATGGTGCATTGTCACAACCTTTGAGCTGAAACATATAAAAGAATAAAAGAATAGTTTTTCTTCTCTCTGAAGATAATTTCTAGGGGTGACAATTTCAGTTTTAACTGACACTACACTATTAACTATTATAATATAGCATTATGACATTGAAGTGTATGATGGCAAGCTGGCAGAATCATTAGCAGACTGGACAAAATGCTGCACAGTATTTCATTCATCAAGATGGCGAGCTGGCAGAACCGTTAGCACGCCAGGCGAAATGCCTAGCGGTATTTCGCCTGCCGTTACGTTCTGAGTTCAAATTCCGCCGAGGTCGACTTTGCCTTTCATCCTTTCGAGGTCGATAAATTAAGTACCAGTTACGCACTGGGGTCGATATAATCGACTTAATCCCTTTGTCTGTCCTTGTTTGTCCCCTCTATGTTTAGCCTCTTGTGGGCAATAAAGAAATAAGTATTTCATTCATCTTTACATTTTGAGTTCAAATTCCACTGAGGTCATCTTTGTCTTTCATCCTTTCAGAGTTGATAAAATAAGTACCAGTTGAGCACTTGGGTCGATGAGGCATTAATTCCAAATAGATCATCAATATTGCCTCATCACAATAAGTTTTGTAGATACAGAATTCCCTTTTATATACTTTGTAGTGAAACTGGATACCCATTGAACTAAGGTGTCTGCTTTGGCTTTTTTTGCTGTAAATTTCATGAACTGAGCAGAAAAAGCCTCCAATTTCATAGATTTAGCGAACAGCACTAAGTTCTGTGCATGGTCTTGGTTTGTTTTAGTAGTCAAAGACCCTCTCTCTTTCATGAAGATATGAGGCAAACAACTTCTCTTAATCAATAGAGCAGTAGAGGAGATGCACCTCAATATTAATAAGCTTGGCTGTATATAATATGGGTAGCAATGCTATTTATCTCAATAGTTACTGAGATAACTTTCCAGAAACACTGTGATTTAAATGTAGAACAAGAAGAATTTCATCAGAATATAAAAATATTGGAAGAGTGGGATCTTTTTTAAAACGGGGGCCACATTTTTCATTAACGAAACACTTTGAAACTTGGAACACTGGTAGAATGTGTCATATAAAACATCTTTTTCTCTTAGTCTTCTTAAAAAAAAAAGAAATCCATAAGTTATTCCATGTTAAAGTTGTCGTATTTCTGTAATTTCAACCAATCACTGACGTCCATTCAGCCGATATACATTAAGTGCCGACTACATAAACAAACGATTCTGAAACAATTAACCCTAACCCTAACCCTAACCCTAGGGTTAGGGTTAGGGTTAGGGTTAGGGTTAGGGTTAAAGCAAATTTAAAATGAAAAAAGCAAATAAAACGAAGGTATGGAGATTAAATACGCTTTACATCACTTAATCAGCCAAAGGAGTAAATGTAAACAACTGAATACTTGTCAGTGATTGGTTGAAATTATCGAAATAAGACAATTTTTTACATGAAATAAATTCGAATACAAAAATATTTTTCTGTTCTATAACACAAAATAGATAAGTATACGAAGTTTGAAAGTCTTTCCTTACCAAAAACACTACGTAAAACATTAATGAAAAATGTGGCCCCCGTTTTAAAATAGATCCGAAGAGTGTTACCAAGAAAGGTGTGATACCTGCAGGATACCTACAGCAGGACTCCTCTAGTGAATTGCATGTTTAAAAGTACTATAAAAAAACTTCTGGTGTGTTGAATGACTGATCTTGCTTTTGTTATTTATTTACTGTTACTCACAGTTATAATTACTAGGGAGTTTACGAAAGAATGAGCATATTTAGTAATATGTAGTTGTTTTAATAGAATTACATAATTACATATCAACATTTTATCATTACTGAAAATCATTCCTCTTTTGTGCATAATGCTTACCTACACTGAGGATAATTTCTATGAAAGACAATTCAAGTTTCAACCAACAGTACACTATTAGCTATCTAATACAGCATAACAATACTGTAGTACCTCATGTATATAAGATTATAAACATTTAGAAAATGAATTAATTAAAGCTTAGTGTTTGAACATGGAGATATGGAAGGGGATGTTTTAAAACGAGAAAATTTAAGTTCAAATCCTTGAAATCCACATTTCTTCTGTTTTACAGTAGCTCCATCCATATGGAGCTACTGTTAAAAGTAGAAGAAAGTGTTTGGGGATGCAAACGATGGTTGTCATACTTTCTGTGAATCAATTTTTCAGGTCTGTTTTAATTCACATTAAATCATTTTCTGTGTTACTGAGGTTCCTAGGAAAGCATGATCATCAAAATTTAATACATCACCTGTAAATTGTAAGCCTCATCTTTATATGACAAGTTATTGAATAAAAAAAAATCTATTTCTATTTAGCAATATCATTATCACATAAAATGTAGATCAGTAATATTCTAAACTCTTTTTATGTTACTTAAAATTACATTAGTGTATCTCCATTTCCTTTTGTTCTTCTACATTATAACTATTACAGTTTTATTTTCTGATGAATGGAAGCACATATGACTACTTTATACTTTATCAGGCTCATTACATACCTTAAACACATGCTACTTCCATCTTAACACATATTATTACAGGAGTTTCTCATTATTGTTTCTGTACTTCATTTTTGGAAATAAAATTACATTCAAATAATTCACATACAAAGTATTTGCAAGGACTGAAACTACAACCCATATGTTTAGTTACTTGTTAAAGCCACATTTAAAGAAATGTCTCTTGAACAGTTATTATCAATCTTTTAGTATAAAACAAGTAGAATGATTCTGTACAAATAGCTGGTGATAGTTAGTGATAATGACTACTTGTATACTCAGAAACATTTGAGCTGAAAGAGAAGAAAGTTTGCAAAAAGTAAAATAATAAATAGATTATCTTTTGCAAGCAATAATACACTGATGTTGTTTTTGATACACACAGAAATATTTACATATTCTTAGTATAATTTAACAATAGTTTCATCAGTTTCAAATTTCACTGTAATAAAGTTAGTTGATTGGCCACATTAATTCCTATTAGCAAAAATATATTGCTGTATGTATGCAAAGAAGTTCCTGATGTTTGTGGAGCTAGTCTAGATTTGTACTCATTTCTGCAGTGACTGTTGAATGTTCTTGGAGAACATTTTTGCTGTAACATTCTCTGAAGATAGTTACTGGTAAAGCTCAAGTTTAACAGATTCTGGCTAATACTGGAACATGTTCCTGAGAAACGTATAGTCCTATCAACAATGAGTTCATATAAAATACAATCACAGTTGATTGGATTTGCCATCAGATTCAGATAGTGAAAAGTGCAAGCTGGACTATTCCTGATGAAGTCTATACTGCTAATGAAATTTGATTCAACATCTATGGAGAGTTCTGCTATTTCAGATGGCTTAGTGAAAGCCCTTGATGATATTTTCTTGATGTTCATGCGACGTAGTATAAAATGTCTTACAGAGAGCCCTTTGTTAAAGTAATCTGGAAGTTTAGGCATTATATTACCTGAGATGTCCAGTTCATAGAGGTAACCTAGTTTCTTTAATAGTGTATAAGGCAAGGAGGTAATATTCATATCTCGAAGAAATAACTTGAAAAGTGTATTTTCTAAACCATTTAGCAAAGTTGCTTCCAATGGAATGTTATTGCCACTAATATCCAGTACTTGTAACTTTAGACCTAAAAACGGTTGAGTATTGTTATTAAGTTCATTAATCTTATTATAACTGATGTTCAAAGTCTTAAGTTCTTGAAGATTCTGGATTGCTTCAGTTGGAATTGTACTGATGAAAGTATTTGATAATATTAGTTTATGAAGTGATGCTTCCTGATCTTTAAATACATCACTAGGAATTTCTTGCATTTCTGTAAAATCATTTCCTGTCAGATCTATTTCTGAAAGTTTAAATAACTGAGTAAATGATTGACCATCAAGTGTGGTCAGTCGATTAAAACTGAGATCAAGTTTGGTAAGATGATGTAATCCCATCAGAGAATCACTGGGTACATTAGTTAAATGGTTATGTGACAGATGTAGTTCTTTAACATTGCTCACACCCAAAAAAGCATCCCAAGCAATTTTTTCAATTCCACAATGCATTAAGGAAAGCATTCTCAAAGTCTTCATTTTATAACCAGGGAGAAGTCTGCTAGAGATTTTGTGCAATTTGTTGTTACCTTCAATAGTGAGCTCATACAAAGTTGGCACAGCATGTAAAAATCGAAGTTTATAGATATTTAATGAACTGATGTTTAATGTCAATTTCTGAAGGAAACGATTGGTAACTTTCAGAGCTTTAGCAGCAACATAACGTATTTGATTATATCCACCAATATCAATATCCACAATTGAATCACAGCTGAAATCCCGACTATTAATTAACTGGATGTAATTATCACGTAACCAAAGACGATAGTACTTGTTCTTGTCTAAATCCACCAAAGCAGGAATTTTAGTCAAATTCCTAGCCCGACAGTCAACAGTAACTGTATCACTATAAGGAGGGTCATATATTCCTTCAGAACACTCACAGACATTGTATTCAAGGCATGGATATCTTTTAACAAAATCCTTAGTAGAAAATGGAATTCCTTGGCATAGACAAATTAATATAATGAAAAGAAAATACTTCATAAAATCTACAGTGTTTGTAATGTTGGAGACAGGCATCTTTCTAGATTTTCAAATCGTGAACATGGATTATATTTTGGTCAGGTGCAACATAGAAACATATGGTCCCAGTGAATCTGAAAAATAAAAAAAGTTCAGTTCATGAAAAATTGTTGATTATTTTCTTAATTTAATGAAAGAGATATTCCTTTTTAAAGTCTAATGGTTTTTCAGCTGTTTCATTCATTTTTCATTCATTCTTTTATTCCTTTATTCTTTTATTTGTTTCAGTCATTTAACTGCAGCTATGCCAGAGCACTGCCTTTAGTAGAACAAATCGACCCCAGGACTTATTCTTTGTTAGTCTAGTACTTATTCTATCAGTCTCTTTTGCTAACCACTAAGTTACAGGGACATAAACACACTAACATCGGTTGTCAAGCGTCGGTGGGGGATAAACACAAACATGCAAACATATACATATATATATATATATATATATATATATATATGACAGGCTTCTTTCAGTTTCCGTCTACCAAATCCACTCACAAGGTTTCGGTTGGACTGAAGCTATAATAGAAGACACTTGCCCAAGGTGCCATGCAGCGGGACTGAACCTGGAACCATGTGGTTAGTAAGCAAGCTACTTACCATACATCCATTTCAGAGATGAGAGAATTCTACCTGAAAATTCATGAAAAATTCATTTTAAAGTGTTGATGATGGTCAAGACTTGTGCGTTTATTAATAGATCTCTATTCCATTACACACATGAGGTAATATCATGATCAATAACAGCTTGAAATGACCATCAGCTTTTTAAAGAAGATATAAATGGCTTGTGAAGTTGTTTGTATCTAAAACTAAAATTATCGGCTATTGTAAGGCATTTTCACAAGACAAAATTCCCTGGAAACAGTTATTCCGTGTTTGAATACTAAGAACTTTTCTCTTTTTGTCTATTCCTAAACTATGAACATTCTATGAAGAAAAGAAACAAAAAGCTACAAATTCTATGAATTTTCTTCAGACTTTAATTATTTCCAGCTTTAATGAAAAGTTTCACTTCATAAGGTGTTTAATTAATAAGTTACAGGTTTTGTCATGCTGATTATTTCTTAGTACTAATGACTAGAAATTTTAAGAACTTTATATTAAGTAAACAAAAACAATTGAATATGTGAATTGTACGCATTTCTTTCCTTAACATTCCTTAATTTCAATTTCAAATTTCAGCCCAGTTTTGATTTATGGAGAAATGATTATCTCCTTTGTAAAAGCTATAACCATTAGAGAGACCACATGTGTTTGAGAGAATGACTGGTTGACAAAAGCAATTTAATTTTTATCATTTTATTATTGCTACAGAGTCGAGAAAGTAAACTTTAAGTCAATACAATGCGAAGTATTTCATGTTTAACCCTAACTGAACAGATCTGTACTTACAGCTATTTCTGTTGTGACCATCCTGCATTTTTACAGATATGTCTCATGAAGCTATGTCTACTTTCTCCATTTTTTAAGATAGAAGGGTAGGATTTCAGAAAAATTTGGCTGCTCTGTAGGTGCAGTTACTTCCCTTGACATTAGGTTTAAACAACCTCATGCTAGCAGCGGTGAGATTCTAACACGAGGCCCTGCAACTTCCTCTTTTGGCCTCTAGACGTCGGAGAGCAAAGACATGATCTTTACAACAGATGCCAGCTAGCAGACATGAGGTAGTACACAGAAGATGAACATGGTCTCCATTCATCAAATTCTTTCCTTTATTGTTCAATTGTATATGTTTGGGACCGTGAGTAAAGGTATTTAAAGTTACAGCCTTGTTATATGAATTCATTGTACCATGTTCCTTTATCAAATGATATTACAGCCTTCTGAATGGATACCTCATTAGATGGTTTCAAGACCATTTTGGATAGTTGTGAAGCCATCTAAAGCTCTTTTAGTAGTTTGAGTTTTCACATAATGACTCACAATAACGAGTTCATTTCATCATGGTAGTATTGTTATTGTTGTTGCTTTTGATTATATTATTTTAAACCAACTTATTTTTAGCAGACCTATAATGAAAACATTCCTGCCATGATTAATTTCAGATATAGAATAATGTAGTTCTAGAGGAACTATATATATATATATATATATAATTTTTTTTAAAAAAAAGAATATTTGGCTGCTACTTTTAGCTCTAACATGTTTAGTGACAGCATACAGGCTCCTTTGTTGGCTCAATTTTTATCTTTCATTTGCCAAAGTGTATTGTTTTACAAAAGGTGTGTACTTCACAATTTCTCTTCATATGACACTGAAATATTACAATTCAACTCTCTTCACACCACTTGAACACCAGTTAGTTTACACATTTTTGTAATGTTTTTTTTTATTATTATAGACCATTACTGCTTGCCTTGAATTCTACTCTTCCACAAAGAAGGTGTTCTTCATTATCAAAAACCAACAATGATGAGATATTCACATTCAAATCTCCCAAAACATTAAAAATGAATAGATACATTATTGTTTGAACTCTCACTGTTCTGTGTGCACCCCATGAACTATTATCTGTTTGGCAGAAATCAGCATGCATCTGCAGATAATTTGTGTGCTGATTTTTACAAACAAGAGCTCATGCTCTTCTTAGTTTCTTTGACCTAATTGGGTAGCTTTGACTGAGAGGATACAATAAAGTTGAAACACTGCAGTGAATCAAAATCCCCTTACACCAGTGAATCGTATGCTTTACAAACACACATCATCTAAAGGGAGGAGGTGTTCTCCAACGAGGAAAAGCAACAGTGATGAGATATTCACATCTGGATCTGCCAAAACACACTCAGATACATAATTATTAATTAGTTTGTAGCGTACACTCAAGTGAAATTCCTCTCTCCTCTTTATTATATATACGTGCATTCAAACATAGCAGGTAACAGCTAGCCTTTGGCTGCTATTTGAACCCCATTGTGTCCACTACTCTGATTGGTTGGTATTGGTACAATTTGTCTCTTACTCTGTTGTGCTAATTTGAGCATATAACTAATTGGAGCCTCTAAATAAAATCATGTGAGACAGCCTGTTCTCAACCCAGTTTTGAACCTACAGCTCCTTATAAAAACCCAGCTTCTCCTCATCTCGATGTCTTTGGTTTCAGACCTTTTAAGGTATAGCCACTGACCACACAAGACACAGCCAGTTCCACTGACAACACACCAGCAGCCATGTTGTGACTTACTAACAGCATTACAGCAATCTCTTTCTTCATCACCACCATCACCTTCTTAACATCATCAACATCATCTCTCTATGTATACAGTTCAACAAGCAACTCGCCCAGGTTCCAACAATCCACTGTTCGTGAATTACTTCATCATGGATCAACAGCAAATATACAACCTGCGAGAACTCCTGTACCAAATGACCCAGGCAGCAACATTACAGCCACAACTTCATGTACATGTACTGCAACTGGCTCAGCATCATGGCTGTAACTTCTTGATACAGTATTTCAACTACCATGTACAATTGACTACGAACTGGTATTTCTCATTCTTGTGTCTATGAACATTCTTCTAACTTCTCATTATAGACTCTTTCACTATCCTCTTAATTGTTATTCTTATATGTACGTAACGCATATGCATGCATCCATGCCTATGCACACATACACTTTGTTCTTATGACGGCCTGTCTATTATTTTGTATACATGATGCACACACAGACACACATGTTAGTATATCAATAAATCTTCTCTTAAACATTTTACTCAATTGTGTCTCTCTTTTCCCCTCTGGCACATATATGTATTATTCTTTTTATATTTATTGTATTGACTGTGTGATGTACTAAGGAGACTCATTCTCGTCACCTCGCATTGCACGGTCCTGAAAAGTCCTTTATTTAAAGTGGCAAATGAGTGGGATCATTCGCATGCCAGACAAAATGCTTAGTGACATTTCTTCCAGTTTTATATTTCGAATTAAAACCCTGCCAAAATCAACTTTGCCTTTCATCCCTCTGGGGTCTCAAAAGTGAGTACCAGCTGAGTACTGGGGTTGATGCAATTGACTAGTTCGCTGTCCCCAAAATTTCAGGTTTGTGCATATAGTAGAAAGGTTATTAGTTCTTTATTTATCAGGAAACAAAACCATTCCATTATGATTCATAGCAAACAAATTTTGTTATTAGAAACTAAAACAGTAGAGATAAAACTCTGGTATAAGATCTAAATTGCCAAATACATCTACTTTATTTGAAAAAAATAAATCAGTTTAAATGTCCTAGACTAAATATCAAAACTGTTTCTGAGAAATTATGACATTTTCAGATGAGTCATGCTAAATTGTCAAACTTTAGGCTGCTGTTAGAAAATTACTTAAAGACAAAGAAATATTTGCAAGTATACTTAAAGCTTGGACAGTTTTATCTCCATATAATTCTTTCTAATTTTGGTATATGGCCAGTAATTTTGAGAGGTAATGGGATTAGTCAATTCAACAATTTTGAGAGAAGGTGGGCGATTACTTTGACTGCCCTTGCCTCAAGATACTTGGCTAGTGCTTTATTTTACCAACCCTGAAAGGATGAAAGCAAAGTTAAGAATGTAAAGAACCAGAAGAAACAGTGCAAAGTATTTTGTCCAATAAGTTAATAATTTTGCCAGTTCATCACCTTAATAATAATAATAATAAATCTTTCTAACTTTTGACACAAAACCAGTGATTTGGAGGGAAAGGGGAAGGTCAGTTACACTGACCTGGTACTTGACTGATACTTTATTTTATTAATTCTGAAAGGATGAAAAACAAAGTTGACTTTAATGGAATTTGAACTTAGAACATAAAGAGCTGGTAGAAATGCTACAAAGCATCTTGTCTGATGGGCTGACAATTCTGCCAGTTCTCTGTCTATTTATTTCTATATAATAATTGTAAATATGTAAATGCTGGTTCAAGCAGCAAGCTGGCAGAATCATTAGCATATGGAATTTTGCAAAGGCTGACATTTGGAAATTAGGTCTCAAATGACCCCTAATATTTAATGAAAAACCTTGTACCATACCAAGTTAGTGTTAGATATAAAGTGAAAGGTTATATTGATGAAGCAATCAAAATATTCACAGGACCCTGCTATCATCCATTCTGAGTTCAAATTCCACTGAGGTCATCTTTGACCTTTCATCCTTTCGGGGTTGGTAAAATAAGTATCAGTTGAGCACTGGGGTTGATGTAATCAACTTACCTCACTCTCCCAAAATTGCTGGTTCTGTGCCAAAATTTGAAACCAATATATAAATGCTGGTAGGTTAATTGGCTGGTTAGTTGGTTAATTTGTCCATCTTACTTCATATGACATACTACATTCTTCATTATTTTCAAAATTAATTGAAACAAAGGCAATATGTCTCAAGAGAAATATGGTAACAAAAGAGCTAAAGTGATCTAAAATGAATATCTTCTATCAAAATTTCATGTTAATTACGTGTACCAAATGTCAGCTTAGCAATGACAAAGTTGTTTCATTAAATTCTTCATTATTTCAAAATTAATTAAAACAAAGTTAGTGAATCTAGTCAGAAATATGGTAATGAAAGTGTTAATATGTGAATATACACTTAAAGTGGTATTTGGACACAGAAATAGCTAGAAAAGATATGTGTTTAGTGAATACTATACACCCTGGATGGTATTTGAAGTTAGAAATGGCAGTTGTTGAAGTAGAAATCATAAGCTCCCTAGTCTGATGCCATTTACTCCCACACTCTCAAGTTTAATCAAATCAAACAGTCCTAGTTTTTACCATAAACTCTGAATCACTGAAATCCACCCTCTCTCTCTCTCTCTCTCTCTCTCTCTCTCTCCCTCTCCCCTCTCTCTCTTCCTCCTCTCACTCTCTCTCCCCCCTCTCTCTCTTTCTCCTCATCTCCCTCTTTATATTTCAAATGTAAACATAAGTTTATGTGTGTGTGTGTGTTCATTTATGTGCATATACGTATATGTGTATATACGTCTGTGTGAAGATGACTGTTGCTTCATTAATATAGGGAAGCACAATTAATGTCAACGTGTGTGTGTGTGTGTGTGTGTGTGTCACAAGAAATGCCAGCATCAGGTCAACTAATATTACTATCTGTTTCTCAATTTCTTTCCCCCCTCTCTTCTCTCTCTCTCTCTCTCTGCGTTTATGCATAAGCATGTCCGTGTGTGTGTGGAAATAACCCAACAGAAATAGATCGTCTAATATCTCAGTAAATAGAAGTTACCAGAAACAGTAATCCCTATCTCTTGCTTCATCCTGCCTTATACTTTAAAGTATGTATCTACCTCTGTCTGTCTTTCTCTCTGTCTCTCTCTCTCTCACACACACACACACACATATGGAATTTTGTGACAGCTCACATTTGGAAATTAGGTCTCAAATGACCCCTAATATTTAATGAAAAACCATGTACCATACCAGGTTAATGTTAGATATAAAGTGAAATGTTATATTGATGAAGCAATCAAAATATTCACAGGATCCTGCTATCATCAGGGAAATGGCTAAGTCCAGTATTCATAAAAGGAGTACAGAGATATTCCATATTGTGTGCATGGTTTAAAGTGTGGCTACACCAGAAAAGTACTGAAATCACAGGCAGGGTACCAGAGGTGGTAGATTTCATATGCAGCAGATGCACAGAGACAATAAACTCTAAATCCACCAAGTTAATACATAATTTCAAATGCCATCAATATTCCCTAGAAGTAGTTGACAGCTACCTAGGTAACCTAAATTGCCATGAAGTATGTGTCTTAAAAGTGTAGTATCCAGTGTAAGAACAAGTAGGAATATACTCAGACAGCTGTTACCTCGGCTGACAACAAAGGGCAAATTATATGAGAAGTGTAATGCTCACGGACCTTGAATGATTTGCAAAAACTAGAAAGAAATGTGGCATTGATTTTTAAAACTAGAATTTAAGACTTTATAAAACCTAAACTAATGTCACTATGTCTTGAAATAATATATTCACACACAAGTTTTATCAATAAAACGGTGTAAACAACAGTTTCTTTTTTTTTAATTCTAAATGTTTAGTCTTAAAGCATTTTTCAACTTACCATTTGAAGAGCATCGGTAACTTTTTATGTCTTACCTGTAGTGTCATACAAAATCAAAATATTAAGAACCTCTGTGTTAAAAGAAAGCCCAGGTCAAATTAAATGGTTAATTGCTTATTAACTAAGGAATGTGACACAGTCATCATCATTATCATTTAACATTCGTTTTCCATGCTGACATGAATTGGATGATGTGACATGATCTGGCAAGCTGTAGGGCTGCACCAAGCACCAATGTCAGCTTTGCATGATTTATATGGCTGGATGCCATTCCTAATACCCAATCATATCCAAATATCAATTTTCGATATTTGTGGAAAGTTGGTTGAAATAATAAAGATATCAATAGTTCTGATCCAGCCAAGTTATGACCAAAGGTGTTCAAGCTATAACTATCCCAACTTTTCTCCAAACTTACCTCATCCATTATGTATCCATCATTTATTCAAACATAGTTTATCCAATGTCTTCTTCCTTTCCTAAAAGAATGTGATTTGAGGTAGATTTAGCTGCTACTTATGGCAGGTCAAGTGAGCATGTAATTGCTCTCCATCATTGGTTCAAGTTATTGATTGTGACTGAAACTGAGGTATTATGTGTGAGAGAGTTTATGGAGCTGTTGAGAACATTAAATTGATGAAAGTGGCAAAAAATATAAAGATGGAGATTGGTGGGTTGACCTTTTAGTGACCTTTCAGCAATTGTGTTAATCAAATACAAAACTGATTTCCACAATAACCACCCAGTCGTGTTTATTTACAAATTCTGTGCAATAAAACAAGAGAATTGGTAGTGTGACACACAAAATACCTGATAGTGTCATATTCAGTTATGTATCTTTACATACTCAGTTCAAATCCCCATGTCGTTACCTGTCTTTCATTCCATTGAGGCCATTAAACTAATGTACCACTCAGATATTGGGTTTACATGGTGAACTAATATTGTCATTGAGCATATTTATTTTATCTCTCTACTTTGAGTTCAAATCTCACCAAAGTAAACTTTGCCTTTCATCCTTTTTCATTGGACTGGTTTAGTGGAATTATTTGAGCATTGTCAGGAAAGATACCTTGTGGTAGTTGTTCTCAGGGACTAGACTTAATCTGTCATCCAGTTGCTTGTCAAGGATAATAACATTCTGTGCTGATTTTCTCACTAACAGTTAAATGTTTCTATGCATGCAAGGTTTTATGTGTGAATGTACATATGTATATACATGATTCTACATATATGTTTGTGAGTGTATATATGTATGTCATTATTCAGTTTTATTTCAAGATTTCCTACCAATAGAGAAAAAGCCAGTTTCTAACCTAGATCCAAGGCTCCTTCATTGGAATTTCAACATCAACAACAAGGTATGTTTGTATGTATGTATATGTGCAGATTTGTATGTTTTGTTTTATGTATGTCTTCTCATACATATACTTGCATATCTAGACATGCTCATATATACTTAAATGATAAACTTCTGGAAAGTTTTACAGATTTTTACAGTTCCTGTGATGGCTTGGATCTGTCGTCTTTGAATCAGCTTTCTCCTTTCTTGTTTTGAGAAGCCTAATTTCTCAAGATTGGTATTTAGGCAGTGTGTTACATATCCCACGGCCCCAATAATTACAGATATAAACCTGAACTTGTAATCTGGATTGAGTAACTGCAGATTTCTCAATAGTTTAGTGTATTCTCTTTTTCACTGTTCTTCAACTTTAACATCCATTGGGCAGCTGATTTCCACAACTGTACATAGTTTCTTTTCCCTATCCCAAATCATTATATCAGGTCTGTTGTGCTTACATTTTATTGAGGTTTTCACTGGGACATTCCACCACTACTCCTTTTTATTATGAGTGGCTATGGCTTCCACCATACTGTGGATTCTTATTTCTTTGTCATCAGGGTTATCCTTTCGATGGATCATATTATACAGTGTCTTAGCTATAACATCATGTCTCATCAGTAGATAATACCGTGATGATATTTTTGGACGACTGGTTATGATATAAGTGATAGTGATATCTTTGATGTTAACACCGCAAAGTCTGCATCAATTGTCACATTTTACTGCTTTTCTTGCATCTCTATCCCTTTTGTGCATTAGGTATTTGATTGATATTTCCTGTTCCTGGACTGCAAACGCATACCCTTCAAAGTGGGAGGCAGTAATCCAGTTGCTGGTCTATGATAGACTGCTTTGATGATCAATGTTACTATCATTTTGGAGCTTTCTACTAACATATCCATGCATGATCTTTTGTTCATATATGCTCATCATTTCATATGCTGCAGTAGAGCCGTGCAACTTCTTTGAGCATGCATTTAAAGTTATTAGACAAGGAATGCTGCTCAAGGAGCTGCCTTCCAAGTCTTATGTTGTTATCAGCCTCTTGTATGCAAATTCGGTCAAGGGATGCACGTCAACACTTCGTGGTTAAAAGATGTTGTCGAAGGGATATGATACAACATTCAAAGGTAGTTTGGATCAATTTTAAGCCTCTGCCACCCTGTTTTCATTTTAGGTAGAGGTGGAGTACGTCATTGTTATTGTAGAAATTATGTGTGCTTGTTAGTATCTTCCAGGTTTTTCACATCAATGGCTTGGATCACATCAAGCATCCAATCAAGTAGCCCAAATGTTGGTATGAATACTGGCACTGCCTGCAAACATATGTGAGTGTGTGTGTGTGTGTGTGTGTGTGTGTGTGTGTGTGTGTGTGTGTGTGTGTGTGTGCGTGTGTGTGTACATGTTCTGATCAATAAGTATCCAGACTGTTGCTATAGTAATGAAGCTACAGCACATAGAGTGAAGCCACTTGGCACAGATTGACCTTGAACTCTGTTGTGTATGCACACTAAGGTTTAGCATTCTAGCTCACTTCTACTGTTTATAACAGTGCTTGGAAGAAAGGTGTGTAGTATGTGGTTGTTGCATTGACAATGACAGAGAAAGCTGAGCAGAGAATCTGCATCAAACTTTGCTGAAAGCTTGGCGATACCTGCTCAGAGGTCTACACAAAGTTTTCAAGAAGTTTTCATCATTCTCGACACAATCAAGAAATCCAAGTGTCTTTTTGGTCAGCTGAAAGTAGTTTTGACACAAACCTGGCAGACACACATCTCATACCCACATCTCCAGTGATAATGGACTGAACTGAACCATAACTAATCTGCACATCCTTTGATAACTCATGGATGGTGACTCAATAATTTCCCCTCACAGCTGCATGCACAACTGCAATGTTTTTCTCAGTTCTTCTGGTTAATGGTCACCCAGAACATTTGTCAATATCGACATTTTTTTGGCCATCTTGGAAATGTCTGAACCACTCGTACACTTGTGTGCAGCTCATACACTCATCTCTATACACTTTCTGTGACTTTGCATAGGCCTCTAAGCAACTTTCTCTGTCATGGTCAATGTGACGATCACACGCTACACACCTTCCTTCCAAGCACTGCTGTAAGCAGCAAAAGTGAG
The DNA here is from genome assembly GCF_001194135.2 of Octopus bimaculoides. Taxonomy (NCBI): domain Eukaryota; kingdom Metazoa; phylum Mollusca; class Cephalopoda; order Octopoda; family Octopodidae; genus Octopus; species Octopus bimaculoides. Next base: position 35,243,605 of record NC_068989.1, on the reverse strand, counting down.
TTAGAATGTTAAAACTTAGTGCACATGCACAGCAGAGTTCAAGGTCAATCTGTGCTGAGTGGCTTTACTCTGCGTGCTTTAGCTTTGTTACTATGGTAACAGTTTGGATACTTATTGATCAGACCTTGTATGTATGTATGTATGTATGTATGCATGTATGTATGCATGTATGTATGTATGCATGCATGTATGTATGCATGCATGTATGTATGCATGCATGTATGTATGTATGTATGATTAACATAATGCACCATTTTCATTTGATCATTGGATCGATAAAAATAAGCACTAGTTGAGCACTGGGGTGCTGGCCTTGTGCCAAAATTTGAAACTACCATTATTAAGTATTTCTCCTGTTGCTACATTCTGACTTCAAATTCCGTCAAAGTTGACTTTGCCTTTCATCCTTTCAGGGTTGATAAATTCAGCATCTGTGAAACAGTGGAGTTGATGTAATCGACTCGTCCTCTCCCTCCAAATTTCAGGCTTTGTGCCTTTTGTAGAAAGGATTATTATTATTATGTTGCTTTTTTTCTTCTTTCTTCAAATTTTCTTCCATTTCTCGCCAAGTGTTTTCCTTACACCTAGGGCAGAGGTGTATGCATTCCCAGTTTACACATGCAAATTTACAGGTAAAATATGTATTTTAAAAAAAATTAATAGATAAATAAATTCATGAATGGATGTTGTTTTCACAGCGATAATGCTCTTCTCAATACATGAGTCATTCCAGTTAACATGATTTTTTACACTTCCTGTAGGGATGGTAAGCCTGGTATCATTTTCAAATAGGTTTCAGTACCTTTTTTATCATTCCTAGAGATCCTACAACCACTGGTACGGTAGTCGCCTTGAGATGCCACATTTTTTCCATCATCCTCATCATCATCATCATCATCATCATCATCATCATCATCATCATCATCATCATCATTATTAAGGCCGTGAGCTGGCAGAATTGTTAGTAAACCAGGCAAAATGCTTAATGATATTTTGTTCTGAGACTTTACATTCTGAGTTCAAATGCTGCCAGGGTTGATTTTGCCTTTCATTCTTTTGCGATCAATAAAATAAGTGCCAGTTAAGCACTGGGGTCAGTATAATCAACTTACTTCCTCTCTCGAAATTACTGGCCTTGTACCAAAATTTAAAATCATTATTATTATTATCATTATTATTATTATTATTATTATTATTATTATTATTATTGTTGTTGTTGTTGTTGTTATTCTCAAAGACTCTCGGATAGTTCTTAATTACCGGTTATTCTTCACTCGAAAGCAGGCAATAACAAATCACCAAAGGTTTCAAATAGTGCCTTCTCCTGTGACTCAAACAGAAAATACTCTTCTTAGAGTGCGAGCTGTACTCAACAATGCTGTCTTCTGCATCACCTCAAGCCTGACAGCAGCTCCAATATTCTTAATATGTTTTTACAAAGCCCTTGGAAACTGCTCCTAATGCTTCAATTACCACTGGTATCACCATTACTTTTCTCATGCCCCATAACTTTCCTATCTCGTCCTACAGTGGCTGGTAATTCTCAATCTTTTCTGTTTCCTTACATTTTATCCTTGAATCACCTGGTGTTGCAACATCTGTTATCTTTGCTTCCTTTTCATCTCATTATTATTATTATTATTATTATTATTATTATTATTATTATTATCATAATTATTATCATTATTATTATTATTATTATTATTATTATTATTATTATTATTAGCATTATCATTATTATTATTATTATTATTATTATTATTATTATTATTATTATTATGATTATGTATTTCCCACACAGTCAACAGCATAATTTGAACTCAGAACATAAGGACAGACAAAATGCTGGTAAGCATTTTGTCCAGCATGCTACCCACTCCCCCGAAATTGCTGGCCTTGTGCCAAAAATTGAAACCATTATCATTATTATTATTTTTATTATCATATTTGACTCAGTGTGAAGTAGTCTTGTGATTTTCTCATTGAAACATGGTCTAATCAAGCATTACCAAATCAAATTTTTACTGGAATACTTATAAAAAAGAGTTCTGGGAGTAGACAACGATAATATTTATTAAATTACTAATATTATTTTAATGATTTCAACAAGTATGAGAGAAAATTCTGGGCATCTTTCTACCTTATTAAATCCTCTCGGTGAAACCCGTCCTCAGTCATCAACAATATTTTCTGAGATCAATTTAAACCAACATTAATCATTGAGCTTATGATTAATGTTATTATTCTGCACAATATAACTAGAATATATTTGCTGCATTACACTGAATATGAAGTCACTAACTTGACTGTTATTTCTTATGCAGAGGGTAACCAAAGATAATTTCCTTCAGCTATTAAAATAGAATAAAGATTCTTCTTGAGTAATATAGACTCATAGTTTCTAAGTTTCCATAGCGCATATATTCACCCCTGGATGGGACACTGGTCTATTGCAGGATTCCTCATTTTTGCCAGCTGAGTGAACTGGAGCAACATGAAATGAAGTGTTTTGCTCAAGAACACAATGCCTCACCAGGCCCAAGAACTGAAACAACAAACTTACAATCATGAGTCCAACACCCTAACCACTAAGCCTCACATCTCCACTCCCTCAGCTATATAACAGTTTGACTACCATTTTCTTTGGCACCCCAGTAGTAAGGTTTTCTTTTGACTAAGCCAAAGTCATTTTTTCTTTCTTTTTTTTTGTCAGTTAAATTTACCTAAGTATACAACTGGTACTTATTTTTTTCAGTCTTAGCAGAGGTGGGTAATAAGCAAATGTAGAGTAATTACAGTAATACTCAAGTTCATTGACACACATCAAGATCAATATTAATAACAATAATGCTGTAGTAGTAGTAGTAGTAGTAGTAGTAATTAAAAAATGTATTAAACTTACTGGCTGAAGAATCTTCCTTATATGTTTTGGGGTAATATCAGCGCCATTCTAGTTGGATGCTTGTGATTTCCCAGACTGTCTCTGCAGTTGTTGACGGTGACTGATGGTGTGCCTGTCTCTATTCTCTAATGTTAAAACACGACCAAGAGGCAGAGAGAAAGAAAGACAAGTAAAATGTGTCCTGCTTTTTCTTCTCATGACATTTGCTCATGGATGTTTCAAAGAGATTCAATATTGGTAATAATAGAGGCTAATTAAGCATTTTAGATGTGACTGCGTTAGAGAAGTCAAAGGTTGCCTGCTGCACCCAACCAGCTTTTCCTCACATATTTATCAACCAATCTGACTCTTCTTTAACACACACACACACACACACACACACACACACACACACACACACACACACACACACACACACACACACACACACACACATGCACACACACGCACACACACACACAGAGTCTCTCGCTTTCTCTCTTTCTCTTCATTGCCTTGTATTATCACACAAACACAGGAGATGCGATGTACATACATACATGCATATATACATACACACACACACATATAAGCACACATATGCATATATGTACATACATGCTTATATATACATATGTATATAACCTACATACTCAAGCACATACACATGTTAACATTGACACATTTAAATAGACACACATGTATACATTCATATAAAAGCATGCATTTTACATATACATACATATGTACACTCAAACTTATATACACACATTTACACTCATAAACACACATAAGCATATTTACAGTATGATATATGGAAAATTACACATTATGATGATCCTTTTACCATCTAACAGTCTCTTTGTCTGTCCCTATCTCTCTCAGACACACACGCACTCAAATACAAACACAATGGAGCTTATGGATGTGATGCAAGGAAGGAAGAAGTTCAAAGTTCTTGAGTTTTATGAGGCAAATGACCCAACTATTTGCAACACCAACTTCAGGAAGCTAGCCAGTCACCTGACCTTTCTGACCAACTACCCAAACAAGCAAGCTTCATAGACTTTGTTCTGATTAAGAAATGTGAAATTGGAAATAAGATTTTTGTCATGCTAATGAAGACTAACAAGCTTGAATCACTTGTCCACGACTGCCCACTATCTCCAGACAATTAAGTCTGTCCCTTTCTTTAACATGTCAGTTCTTGAATCTCTCCGTCTCAGCTGGTGCTGGTCTTAATTGCCATTTGGTAATTATGATAGATCCTCTAGAGGTGGAGATAATTTTAATATATCAAGAATTTTTGTTGTATGGTATTTAACAGACTAGTATCTAACATGTTGTTCAAATACATACCACTGACCATTTCGAGTAATTTCTCTCAGCACACTTTTCCATACACACACACACACACACACACACAAACACACATAAATACATGCACACATGTACGAATGCACATACAAATACATGTACATGCATGTCCAAATTATTAATCACACAAGTGCAGATATGTGTGCTATTTACAATGGATCTGACCAAGTTTGTTCATTTGCAGATGGTGGTGGTGGGAGGCAATTGTTGTTATTGTAGTAGCAAACACTAGAAAGAACTGAACAGCAGATCTTCAAAGAAGAAGCCTGCACCCGAACCCCTCACTACTTCATATATTTCTGCCCTTAACTTCTTTTCATGCTAAAGGAGCCAGACTACATCCAAGTCATAACTCCTGGATACCCATCTGCTGTCACATTTTGTATCACTGTCTACATCTGCAATTTGTACATTCCTGGGTGGTCAAGGTACCCTGAGCCAAGATGACCTGAATGTTGTAACACCATACCAGTGATACATAGGCTAAGTTATGCATTCTGAAGTACACTTTCATTCCTCTTTGACCAAATTCAGTTGGAAACCTTTACAACTGCTTCTGTCATTGCCTTTAATAGATCTTTTTCCCAGAAATTCTGAGTTATAAACTATATATTATCCATTTACTGTTGCTTTTAGCCCCCAGGAGGACATCTCCTCCAGCTGGCTTATCGACACACGACTGTGTCCTGTTTGCCAAGGGAAGTTATCCCTCTCACCTCGATCTGCAGCACGAACGTATCCGGATTTCAGGGTTATTTCCCTTCGTCGGCGTCCGACAGCTGATGACCTTGGTGAGAGAGACAAAAACCTGGCAAACTTATATCTTCTTTTCCAGTGAAATTCTTCACTGATATTGAAAAGGTGAAAACAAGCAATGTTAATTCTCTAAATGAAGTATTAACAGTAACTGCACGATAAAGTGTAGTATATTGCCACTTAAGTGTGGCTGACCCCTAGGAGTGGATGTTACTGTTGCTTTTAGCCC
>NC_068989.1:35230896-35237612 GCF_001194135.2 Octopus bimaculoides | reverse complement strand
TCCAGCTGGCTTATCGACACACGACTGTGTCCTGTTTGCCAAGGGATACGTTCGTGCTGCAGATCGAGGTGAGAGGGATAACTTCCCTTGGCAAACAGGACACAGTCGTGTGTCGATAAGCCAGCTGGAGGAGATGTCCTCCTGGGGCTAAAAGCAACAGTAACATCCACCCCTAGGGGTCAGCCACACTTAAGTGGCAATATACTACACTTTATATATATATATATATACATATACATGTATACATATATGTGTGTGTGTGTGTGTGTTTGCTTATATCTGTGCTTGTGTATATTGGTGTAAATACCTTCAACAGCACTCATGTTATTAAATGGAAGAAATTCTTTAAAAACTGAACTCAATAATTCAAAACAGTAATATGTTACAAATAATCAGCTAAAATTCTTGACAGCAGTTCCCATCATATCTGCAGTCTAATGGCTGACACAGGTAACAGAATATAACATTGGAACATTGGTACAATCCCACAAATTCAGGGATAGATGAACACCCAGAGCTGATCAGTTCTTATTACATCAGTCCAAGACAGAAAGGTAGGGGAGGGGGAAAGGACAACTGAAACTGAGAACTTTATGTTCCTACTATGGTCCAGCCCTCAGTTATGACTATTTCTCATATTGGTGTAAAAATGCCACAAACATGGAACAAAAGTGCATAATTAATTAATTGACTAAATTAATTGAATCATCTGAGCCTAAGCCAGTGTTTCATCAGGTCATGGTGACAACAAAAAGTGGACCTTGGCAGGATTTGAACTTAGAACATAAAGAGCTGGAACAAATACTGACTTGCCAACAACACAACCAATTTACTGCCATAAGGAGAAGTCTCCTATAGGCACATGGTCTGAAATTTTTGAGGGCAACGGTTAGTCAATTACACCAACCTCTGTGCTTAATTGGTACTTATTCCATTGACTCCAGAAGGATGAAAAGCCAAGTCAGCCTTGGCAGAAATTGAACTTAGAACATATATTAAGCCATGCATTATCATTGTACACCCTTTTTTGTTGAATCCAGACATACCACTATAAGATTCCTTGGGATTACTTTTCTGAAAAATTAATTGAGTTAGTCTGACAAGTAGGGATAATGTCCACAAAGTAGGGGCAATGTCTGCTCTCACACTGCCTGAATAAATTTCCATGAAACCAACCCCAAATGTTTACAATAAAAAAATAACAAACAACACATAATGAAGAGGTACTGTATTTTACTGAAATGTAATCGAGACTGTGAAGGACTATACTGGCACATCTTAAATAGACACTTTATCTTTGAATATAGTGAAGGATTGGGGAAAAAGTATCTGAGAATTACAGAAGTTGAATTAGAGAGAAATAAAATGAGAGGTTAAGAAAGAAAGAAAGAAAGAAAGAAAGGGAAATAGGAAAATAGAAAGGAAGATTGAGAGAGAAAACAAGTTGTTGAGTAACTATATGAAACTAAAAAGTCAATATTAAACGACAAGTAACAGAAGAAAAAAACACTCAAAAGGCTGATAGCAACTGAAAGAGAATCAAGAATATGAATCAACAGGCATTGCAGTTCTTTGGCATGATTCTCTTAAAGAAATACATTTGGTAAACAAGCTGTAAATTCTTCTTACATTCTCATCAGTGGTTTGAATTCTGAGCTAGCTGGCATGCTCGACAGCAAAGCCTTTGAAAATAGGGTCGATTGCAGTACTGTGATTGCACCACTAGGGGGCAGTATGCTACATGATATTTGTCCACACACTCTGAAATAAGAAACATAAAGTTAGCATTATGAAGAACTGAATTTCAGAAATTAGGAAGTATACAATAAGATTAACCCTTTGCATTTGAACTAACCATATCTAGTTCAAATATTCTACATGTTTTATGTTCAGCCATCCAGATCTCACAACTACCCTACAATGTCATTCTAAAAATAAGCGATTATATCATTGAAATCTTGAAAAATAAAATGCATAATTGATGCAAACCAACATGAATAAATATGCATTACATTTAACAGAGTAATCTCAATGCTAAATGGTTAAAATATGAAACAAAGTTAGTATTATGATGGAGAGAATTTCAGAAATTAAATAGTTTAAAATCTATATCTAAACTGCAAAACAAACAGAAATGTTTATCTTTATAAAGTGGAAGGACAGAAATGATATTTTAAGCTGTGGACAGTGACATAGGGTTGTAGGTTAGAGTGGTTCATGTTAAATTTCAAATGTTGCAGGTTGAATAGAAAATATAGAAATAGTGTGAGTTTCAGAGAATTATAAATCTTGTGGAAGAAGGATTGGGTAAGCTGTTTAATAAAGACCTGTAGAAATGATACAGAGAGGTTCTAACGGAAGAGGTTATGGTGGGAGTGTATCAGATAGATTAGGTGGGAGTGGGGTATAGAATTACAGGGCTCAGTAAAAGTAAATGAGACGTAAAGAGAAAGAAAAGAGTTGTATGGTATTTAGTGTTGTTGTTGTTGAGCTCCTGGTGAAGCCTGATCAAGCTGGACTATAATCAAGGACATTTCAGCTTTGACCATCTCATTCATCTTTTCTTAAATCCAAGACTACTACTGTCCAATGTCTCCTTCATTTTGCATTTCTTAAGACAGGTGAGTGTTATTCAAGGAACATTTTGGATGTTATTTCTAGCAGAGTATGCCATTATTATCATCATCTTCATCATCATCATCACCATTAGATGATGATAATGATGGTGGTGGTGGTGGTGGTGGTGGTGGTGGTGATAATGATGACAGCTAGTGGCCACATGCTGCCTACCTCTCTCCAGTTAATGTCGCCAGGTAATGCTAGTATGCTGGCAACACTAAGCTTTATACATGAACTGTATCTGTTGTCTGTCAACTGAAAAAAGGTGCCTTTGTAGCAAAGTTCTTTGACAAAAATAAAATAAAATACAGTAAAAGATCCCAAAATAAGTTGGGATCCACTAACCTTCAGTTCCCTCTTTATTTTCTTCTGTGTGGGGACATGGGGTATTACATTCCTGGACAGAGGGGGGTTTTCTTCGACGAGCACACTTATTACTTGGACTCCCTGTTGAAGTCCTACACTTCACAGTCCGATGTTTCTTCCCAGGACCACAAGAAACTGAACACTGAAATGGAATTTAAGTAATTTTTTCCTTTATTATAAATGGTATGCATCATCATCATCATCATCATCATTCTTTGACGTCCATTTTCCATATTGACATGGGTTTGATGGTTTGACCAAAGTTGGCAAGCTGGAGAGTTGTACCAGATTCCAGTCTGATTTGCCTTGGTTTCTATGGCTGGATGCCCTTCCTAATGCCAACCACTTTACAATGTATGCTGGATGCTTTTAATGTGGCACCAGCACAAGACACTTGCAGGCCAATCCTCTTCACCAGGAGCAGTGACCTTAACACTTCTGCTGTGGAGGATGGGTCTCTCAGTATCTCAGTCCATTTTAACATCTATTTTACAATACTTGCTTGGGTTCGACAGAATTTGCTGAGGCCAATTTTCTATGACCAGATATCCATCCTTCCACCAACCCTCACCTGTTGTCAAGCAAAATAACATTTCCTTATGTTCAGACATGTTTTTTTTTTCCACATGAAAATGAACAATACTGCTTGTATGATAGTAACACTCATTTACAACTAACACTAAGTCAAGACAAAAAGATACACCATACACTGACACACAGAGGAAGGGGCATCTGGTTGAAGAAAATCTACTTCAGTGAATTCTGTCTGAGCCATGCAAGCATCAAGTGGACATTAAATTGATGATGATGATGATTAATGGTATTGATTGTATTGAATGGTAAAAAAAGATAAATTATAATGGAAAACCCAAACTAATTTTTTAAAATCTCATCTGTTTAAATAGAACATTTATTCAATGACTTCTGTCTAAGCACAAAATTTTATCATTTTAATCAGCACTAAAGAAGTGAAATGTAATTTTTTGAGGTTCTGGTTTTTTTTTCTTTTTTTCTCACAGAGATTTCTTCCTGTCTCTTAGACTCAGCTGTGACAGCATTATATAAATTCTATTCTAGTTATCCTCCAGGCATATACAGTGGAATTTCATCATGGCTTATATACCACTCTCACTGAATCAATGAAAATCTATAATGTAGGAAGGTTGTAAGTATACAACAAGAGACACAACAACCTCTTCTTTCCATCTTTCCCAGTCATTGAATAACGTTAAGCTTCCTCTCAATTTGCTTCACTGCAAGGTTCATTGACATAATTATGTTAAGATATATTGCATACAGAAGCAGAACACACCTGTGCCAGCACCACATGAAAAGCACTCATGCTAGTACCATGTAATAGCATTCATGCCAGCACCACGTAAAAGCATCTCTGCTGGTACCATGTAAAAAGCACTCAGCACACTCTGTGAAGTAGTTGGCATTAGGAAGGGCATTCAGCCATAGAAACCAAGTGAAGTCAGACTCAAACCTGGCGCAATTCTCCTGCTTGCCAGCTCTGGTCAAACCATCCAACCTATGTCAGCATGGAAAACAAACATTAAAGGATGATGATGATGATGATTATAGTGACTTGATTTATTTAAATAATCAACACTTCATTATGCAAAATAACACACTCTAAATTAACAAAGAACATTAATAAAAATAAATATTCTCTTATTTAATGTTGTTTTCAATATTTTAAACCTGATCACATCTCCACTCATGTTCACTATTCACTGCATTCACCTCTGTCCCTACCTCTCTCCATCTACCTCTCTATTTTCACACTCTCATGAACTTACCTACCCATTCACCCAGTTCAGTCCTTTGGATCACTTTCTCTTACGTTCACTTTCTTGTAACTTAAGGGTACACCCTATCATCTCTTCACTGTCTTCTCTCCGTTTCCAACTGGATACCTACCTATCTCCTCCACTGTAAGATACCTGTTTTTGTCCCTCTGTGATATTTTAACCTGGCATAATGTCACCTGTCTGAACACTAGATCCCAACTCATTTGAGAGGTCTTGTCTTTCAAGTTACTTGGTTACCTCACTAGTGCTGGTGCCATGTACAAAGCACCCAGTACATTCTGTGAAGTGGTTGGCATTAGGAAAAACATCCAGTTATAGAAATCATGTCAAAACAGACACTGGAGCTTTGCACTGTTCTCTGGCTCATTGATCCCAGTCAAGCTATCCAACCCATATCAGCATGGAAAACAAACATTAAATGGTGATGATGATAATATCAAAACTGCCATTAATAGTATTCACAAAAAAAGTAAAATCTGAAAAAATATTTTGAAAAAAAAAATATATAAAAAAAAAATGATGAAATTGTGGTGACATTTTGAAAGAAATTTGACAGTAAATTCTTCAAACATACCAGGCTCCAAGGTCCACGATCCCAATGAGCTTGCTCACAGTTGTTGATCTCACACCAAGCTTGGCTGGGCAGTCGAGTTTTAGAGTCACACATACTTTCATCTAGATTCCTGCGACTACTGCTGGACACACACCGTACCTCTCTTGTCTTTAACCGATTCCGACCACATTTTGGTACACACTATGAAAGGAAAAATAAATTTATACATTATTATAGCATCCAATTCCATGCCATAGCTCAAAGTTATACTATATTTACTATACTACACTGTAACATATAGTACCATGCCACATCCAAAGATATACTACACAGTGACAATTACAACAACAGTAGTAACAACTGAAGTTGACAAAGTTTAATTCCTCCTTCAGTGAAGCTTCACATAATGAGTGATGGGCCACAAGCTCCTCTCCAGTGAGAGGAGTTCAATATCTCACTCAACCATAACACTTGGAAAATCAGTGAAGAAACCTCTCTATGCAGTGGCTTGTTCTGCAAGAAACAGCAACCATATTTTCACAAATCAAATCCTACCTACTCAAAACAGGAATGACACATAGAATAATGTAGTCATAGATATAGAAAAAGGAAAAATGGTCAAAACTGTGATATTTTCTATTATTATTATTGCATGATCACAGCTGATCAGGAACTTGACAACAATTAACAAATTTTGTTGTGTCTAGGGAGAGTCATTATGCCAATATTAATAACACACTCACTGGTTCAATTCCATTCCTTTATTATTAGTCTATTGGTTAAATATCTATCCAAATAGCTAACCAATCATTTGTTTAATTTGTTGGTTAAACAGTCAGTTGTTTGTTTTGTTTTTTATTCATAACGACTCACCCTAGGCACAACAAAATTTGTTTCAACACATGAATTCACATAAAAAATCTTCCAGACCAAACAGAGAAATGAAACTAACAACTTGTTTGACCAAATGAAACATGTGCATTTCATTATTTAAACATTTTTTTCTAATATCTAAAGAATATAAACTCACCTCAGACCACTCCCAGGCCAGCCATATTGGTGGACAAACTTTATGGTTACAAGACTCTTGAGATTGCGGAGGTACTTGTGTGTTAGCACAGTCTTTATCTTCCAGAATCACCTGTTCATTGTCATCAATAAACTGGATGCATATCACTGACCGTTTCCTGATGCCACCTGCACCACAACTCTGGCTACATTCAGTCCAGTTCCCAGTTTGCCACCTGGAAAAGGAGTAGAGGTTGTAATCCTGGCACAAGGTTTATTTTTACAAGAGTCTGATAACAATCTCTCAGGATATATAGGATATATACATTATATATATATATATATATATATAT
>NC_068989.1:35228632-35230833 GCF_001194135.2 Octopus bimaculoides | reverse complement strand
ACTTTATTAATAAAGTTGCAAAGACATCATAAAAACTATTACTCAGAGTTTCACATTCCTGTTTGATGAACAGGAACATGAAACTCTGAGTAATAGTTTTTGTGATGTCTTTGCAGCGTTATTAATAAAGCATATTACTCTACTTCCAGTATTCGAGTACTATTTTTTCCACCTTGTTTCACATTTATATGCTTATTCTGGTAAATACACACACACGAGGGGACACTGAAAAGTTCCTGGCTTTGGGTAAAAGAAAATACAGGAGGATCAGTTAATTATGATTTTATTGAACATATTCCCCTCCCAGATGCACGGACTGATTGTAACAGCCCTTCAGTTTTTCTAAGCCCTGTAAAAGAACTCAGAAGTTCGGTTATCCAACTAAGCTTTTCATACCTTTAAAGCACCCCTCTCATGTATATATGTATATAAATGCTGAAGAGCATAGGCTCGAAATGTAAAAGATTTTCTCACCTTCCTGAACATTAAACTAATACACCTGTTTGTTGTTGACACACCCATCTTCATCTTTTGTTTTTCTGTAAATCTCAACTATATATATATATATATATACATGCACATACATACACACACACACACATACATATGTATATATACACACACATATATATATACATATATATACATGCACACACACACATACATACATACATACACATATATATGTGCATATATATATATATATATATATAATGTTGAAAGATGTAAAAGGCTAAACAATGCAAAAAGATTTTAAGATGAGGTAATGTAAACTAAAAGTAAGTTACCTAGTAATCTTTGGTCCTATGTGTATCCAATATTTTGGAACATACAAGTCCCTTCTTCAGGGTTAAAAAGGAACTGTCCTTGTTTAGATGTTTCTTGTCGGAGATAAAATTATTTTATGATTATATTTGAATTTTCAAGCATTTCTCTTCTTTGTGAATGTTAGTGATGTCAATTATTAACTTATCGCTCCACAAATCAATTTCCATTACCTTCTTTCTATAATGTAGCAAATGTGTCTGTGTGTGTATGTCATGTTATGTATTGTGTGCCCAGCTCCAATCTATTATTTATTTTTGGGCTTAATTTATAGATAATCAAAGCTTCCTTAATTCTATTGGCTTCAATAGTAACTTTAATTTGTTTGTTGGTATTTTACATTTATCAGTGTGTTTTTTGAAGGAGGATGTGTTGAGATGTTTCTTAATGCGAGTATGCAAAGTTCGAATTGTGCTGCCTATATAAAACTCCTTACATATATATATATATATATATATGTAACTAACATTCACGAAGAAGAGAAACACTTGAAAATTCAAATATAATCATAAAATTATTTTATCTCCAACAAGAAACATCTAACCAAGGACAGTTCCCTTTTAACCCTGAAGAATAGAGGGCACTAAAATGTTCGGACAGATAAATGACACAAAGGCAGACAAGAGAAACAATTAGAAGGACAGGCAGAAAAGACGGTCATTCTCGGCTTCCTTTCTTCAGTCAAGTACCAGAAGTCACGACCATTTCAGACAGTTACACTTGAGATGGTTCGATCTGGTTGTCCCCCAAAAAGTCTAAGCTAAGAGCATTAAACCCCTTTGTAAGAAAGCTAGTGTATGTGTACAGCAACAAAGACAAAAATTTTTTTTTTAAATGGAGAACATGGTACAGAATTATGAATACAAAAAACAAGAAATAACAACAGGCGTCTTTCAACTGTGAACGATTCAAATTGAGCTGGTGTGTATAGAGTGAAAGCCTAAAGGCAGGAACATTGGAGATGGACACAAAATGTATTGACGGTCGGTAGTCAGGCCAAGAAAGAAAGAACATGGCTGGCCAAACACTGGTCACATGGAAGAGGAGAAATGGGTAGGGGACAGCAGTATTGAAGGATTAGAAAAAAATCAGAGACAAAGGGAATGATATATATATAGTCTGGATAGGTAGCACTGAAAGCTGATTTGAGTGATTTACACCATATGTCTAAAGCAAGAAATTTTCTCCATGTCAAAACACAGTGAATAGCTTGTTTACAAGTCCAAATGTGCTTTTACCATATTTGAACTGATAATAACATCGCTTATGTGTGTGTGTGTGTGTGTATGCGTGTGTGTGTATGTATATATATATATATGTATGTATATATATATATATATATATATATATATATATATATATATATATATATATAT
>NC_068989.1:35224828-35228590 GCF_001194135.2 Octopus bimaculoides | reverse complement strand
TATATATATGTAGGCATGCATATATGTGTGTGTGTATATATATATATATATATCCATACATAGACACACACGTGTGTATATATATATATATATATATATATATGTGTGTGTGTGTGTGTGTGTGTGTGTATATATATTTTATATCCTTAAACCGTTTAGATATATAGTATTACAAAGCAGAAGTAAAAATCAATGTCTTCATAAGAAGTACTTTATTTTTACTCGTCAAAAGCACAAGATTCAAAAACGCCCCCTGACGTCATCAACAATATAACAATCCGATGAGTCCATCTTTTAAATACACAGGTGTGTTAATGTGTATCACCATCTCCCCTTTTGAAATCGACTTCTGTTGGAAGTGAATTTTTTTTCTACACCAAATCTTCCTTTCATTTGAAACTTCCATTTGAAACTCAATATTGTTTCCGTTTTGGAACTACCTCCAACAATTCCATAGGCTTTCTTTTTTTTTGTACTGTTATGCCTTTGGTTCGACGATTTCTTGTGGAGTCGGCACATCAAAAATATTGTAGAGAACTTCCATGGGTACTTCTTTCGTCGTAACCCTTTCTTCAGCAAACCTTCTTTTCAGCTGATTTATGTCTTTTATGTTCCAATTTAAAGCCTTTTACCAACCCATTTTATTATTTTGTTATCTTCTCAACCTCCTTTTCCATTTCTGTACACTCTGAAAAATACCTTATTACCAGTTTTGAAATACTTGGTCGTATTTTGAGTGTTTTTCCCTAGATTTTATTTTTCTTCCAAGTAATAACTTGTCAAATACTGATCTAATTTTTCTTGTCTGAAAATGTATTAGGGTTTGTCATTACACAGTGAACTCCCAGGAATTGTGTCAATGCTACATCATCCACTAACTCATTTCTGGATTTCTTTAGTGCCTTTTTGAACATGTTCACAAAGCATTCCACTTGCCTGTTCAACCTTAGATGATACAGAGGAGTAGTGATATGTTCAATTGAGTACATTTTGCAAAAATTCTTGAATTCATTCACTGTAAATTGTGTACCGTCATCAGAGACTATGGTATCCGGGACACCATACCTAGCAAAATGTTTGTATAGAAAATCCACTGTTACCATGGAGGTCGGTTTTCTACATTTACACATTTCTGGCCATTTTGTAAAGCTATCTACCACTATTAGATAATATGATCAGTTTAACAGTCCTGCGAAGTTTATGTGCAGCTTGGTCAATGGTTGAAATTTTATAGGTGATTATTTCGCTGCAAGAACACAACCACTGCAGGATTTTACCAACTTCTCAATATCCAGATCCATTTTTGGCCAGTAAACATAACTCATCATAAGTAACTTCATCCTAGAAATTCCTGGATATCCAGTGTGGAATTTCTTTAACATTCGATTTTGTAGTGAGGCAGGCATTATGACCCTCTGTGCATACATAAGCACATTATCACATATTGAATAAAAATTCAAAACTGTATTACGTCCAATCACACTTATTTTTTTATTTGTTTCTTTTGATCTCATTATTTTTTTCATTTTTATGATAAACTCATCTGTCTCTGCCTTAATTTTTCTTTCCTCCAATGTCACAGGCAATTCATGCACAACGTTGCACAATATATTTTTTATTTAATTTTTGGCTCTAAACGCCACTGTCATTGTGTCTTCTAGTGGTTCACTGTATTATGGTATTAACCTTGACGAACCATCTGCATGTCCCAATTTTTTAGATGGCAAATACTCCATTTTGAAGTCATAATTCAGTAGGATCATCCCCCAGTGCTGTATTCTGTTGGCTGTATGGGTGGAGATGCCCTTTTTTGATCCATAGACCAACAATAATGGGCAGTGGTCTGTCTGCAGATGGAACCTTCTTCCATGTATAAATTTATGGAATTTTTCTTACTGCAAATATGATGGCTAATACTTCCTTTTCTATTTGACTAACTTTTCTTAGCTGGCAGTAATGAACGTGAAGCATGAGCTACTGCTTTCAGGCTACCATCCTCATATTTGTAAAAATCACAGCTCCAATTACACTTTCACTAGTATCTGATGCCACTACTATTTCTAAATTCAGGTCAAAATGTGATAATGACAATTCTGACATTAAGACATATTTAATTTCTTCAAAAGCTTTTTGGCATTTGTCTGATCAGTTCCATTTAACATCTGTTTTTAACAAGTTATTTGGGGGTGCTCTTAAATCATGCATATTTGGTATGTATACCTGGTAGTAATTTGCAAGCCCCAAAAATGCTTGTAATATTGTAATGTTTGTCGGGGGAGGCATATTTTTTATTGCACTCACCCTAAACGGGTCAGGTCTGCATCCATTTTCATCAATAATCTGCCCTAGATATTTTATTCTTGGCATAAATAATTCATACTTTTCCTTGCTGAAGAATCTTTTATTCTTTCGAAGACCCTTTTTAACATGCTCAGCGTGCTGACCCTGGGATTCACTTTTTATGAGTATGTCATTAAGGTAAGCTATAGCAAAATCCAAACCTGTGAGCATAGTGTCTATAACTAGTTGGAAAATGCCAGATGCTACCTTTATACCAAAAGGAAGTTGATTAAATTTATACAACCCCTCATGAGTATTTATTGTCAATAATTTTGAACATTCCTCAACTTTTACCCACAAGTATGCTTCAGATAGGTCCAACTTTGAAAAAATTTTCCTCCATTCAACTTCGTGAAAATTTCCTCCAGACTTGGTAACAGGTAATTATATGGCATCAAGCATTCATTTAAACCTGTTGAAAAATCAGCACATACTCAGATTTTATTATTTTTTCTTGACATAAACTGTTGTGGACGCCTATTTTGTGTAATCAATTTTTTCAATAATGCCAAGCTTTTCAAGTCTATCCATTGACTTGTTTCAACGCTGTTAAAGGTTCCGTTCATTTTGGTTTAAATACCGGTTTAAAGTTTTCTTTCACTTGAAACTCCACCTCTGTTTTGGTGCAAAGACCCAATTCATCAGAAAAAAAACTTCAGGAAAAATTTTTTTAAATTCTTTTTTTAAATCCTTCAACACTTTATTTGTACTGGTGGAAGAACCATTCCCATTTTTACAAAAGATATTTAAGGGGAGGTCCCATAAGTTGAATAATTCCATCCAGTTTGTTCCGAATAAATTTGTCATATCTTTCAACATGAAAACTTTGGCTTTCAATGTTTTCCCACGAAATGTAACATCACTTATCATTTTCCCATAAAATGCAATTTTTTTCCTGAAGCACCTCATGCAATTTTCAAAGTTTCCTTTAATCTAGGTTTCCCTATTTTTCTCCATGTATCTGTGTTAACTATCATGATATCACTGCCTGTATCCAATTATAACTTGATATTCACATTATTCATTTTTATGGACACAAATTTTTTTTTCTAAGCCTCGCTTAGAATTTTTGTTGACAATGCATTTCTTTTTTGTTGACAATACATTTCTTTTTTGTTTCGCTATACAATGTGAGCGTTTATGTCCAATTTTTCCACACTCAAAACATTTAAGATTTTTAAAAGGACAATTACTTTTAAAATGTAAACCTCCACACCTATTGCATAGATTTGGTCTTGACGTTCGTTTTTCTTTTTTTTTTTTATCCGTTTCAGGTCGACACACATTGTATCTGAGAGCAATTTTTTTCTTCATTTTTATCCACGTCATGTCTTAAATTTATAATCCTCTGGCATTCTTCAGCCACTGCCTATAGAGTTAATTTTTGTTCCTGCTCTAATTTTGTTAGTATACAGGAACATA
>NC_068989.1:35201713-35218479 GCF_001194135.2 Octopus bimaculoides | reverse complement strand
TATATATATATATATGTATGTATATATATATATATATATAGGGTATCCATAAATTACAGACATCACTAAATATATCCCCAATGGTTGTTATATTCTTTTGATAACATAATAGGTTAGATAGGATGATGTCTATATTACAATATTACAATAACCAATATGTTGTGCATGTATACTAATATTATGATCATGAAATTAGCATTAGCTTTTCTCACTCTTTCTCATGGAACCCTAGGATTCTGGGGAACTTCAGTTGAGTAATGCTGCTCTATATAGATACTTGATCTATCAGAAATAACAGTCAACTTTTCCTTTCTATAACCCTTTTGTTACCATATTTCTGCTTAAATATATTGCCCTTGCTTATTTGAATAATGTTGAAAATAATGAAGAATTCATCAGAATAACTGTCATTTTTATGCTGGCATTTGGAACATAAATTAGCATGAAATTTTGATGGAATTTTTAGTTTACATCACTTTAAAACAGGAAATTTGCATCATAGAACCATAGCTTGTTTCAGGCAAAGTTGACCTCAACAGAATTTGAACTCAGAACATAACAATGGGTGAAATACCACTAAGCATTTCGTTCAGTATGCTAATGATTCTGCCAGTTCACCACCTTAATAACAGTAATAATGATAATAATAATAATAATCCTTTCTACATTAGGCTCAAAGCCTGAAATTTTGGAGGAAGGAGTTAATCAATTACATCAATCCTAGTGCTCAATTGATACATACTTTATTGACCTTGAAAGACTCTGAAAGACAAAGTCAACTTCAGTGATATTTGAACTCAGTTCAAATGCTGCTGAGGTCTTAAAAAAAAAAGTGATTCTTGCTGCAATAAAGATAATGGTTGGAGTTATTATGATAATGACTATGATGTTGATAATGATGATCATGATGGTTAAGAAGTGGAGAAGGAAACATAGAGAAAGAAGTAAAAAATACTTACTGAGGTGGGCATGGCTGTAAGTTACACCATTGGTTTAGCTGTCCAGGCTTTGGCTGTGGAGAACACAATGCTTCATTCACAGGTATACCATTTGCTTCCATCCGACACATAGGAGTGGCAACACTCTGACCTAAAAATAATATGTGTATGCATATATATATATATATTTATGGATATCATCATTATCATCATCATCATTCATTACTACGATCACTACCAACATCATCAGCGCATCACCCCCACTGCCATCATCCCCACCATCATCACCATCATCACCTTGACCACCATCACCAGCACCACCACTACAACCAGCATTATCATTGTCCTCCTCATCATATTTATGCCTGTTTTTTCATGCTGACATAAATCAAATGAAGACTTATGGAGGCATTATCCTATGGACAGATGCCTTTTCAGTCACAAACCCTTAACTGTTTTCCAATCCACAAGTCTTCAAAAGTTAAAACCACAGAGCATCAGAGAGTGTTGTTCACAGGAATTATATAACCATGACATCACCACTTTGCTTAAATGATGTCATGTGAAGATATGCTGAAAAGAAATCTTCACACACATGCATATGCACACACGTGTACATGTGCACACATAGTGGGATCGGGATGGAGAGAGGTGGGAGGGGAGGGGAGAGAGAGATGGAGATAAGGGGGAAAGAGCTGTTGGTGAATGAAATGTGTATTTTTTTTTTTTTGACCTAAGCTTTTTTTTCTTGTTACTTAGCCTGTCTGTATAGTTGAAGGGAAAGGCAAAGAGTGAGAGAGAAAGAGGGAGAGTGCTGTGTATTAAGTCTATAAAATTGTGCATAAAGTATATATAGTGTATATATATATAAAGTGCATTAAGTAATCATTGTATTTCAATTTCCTTCACCTTTTAATGATTAACAAATGAGTGGCTATCTTTTGATACAGACACAACACAGGTTATGCTTTCAGGTTTTTGGATAAAGTTTTCAGAAATGACCCAATAAGTTTACCATTAATTCTGTGAAATATTCACGGATTCCACTAGTATAATATATTATTGTGACTGGAAGTGAAATGACCTTGAAAAAATAACTGGGAATTCTATTCTTTTAAAATTTGCAATGGAATTGAAACTAATCATGTAAATAAAAAACATTGTGTATATCTATAATTTTATGTACATTAATTGTATATAATGTAAAGTAATTATGACAAAATATTGTGTAATAAGGAATATGCAATAATAATCAATATCTTGCAGTTTCAATCGAATTAAATACTAATGAATGTGCATTAAATATTGTATAGATTGTTATTGTATATTTTTGTATGATTTATTGCACAGACGACAATGTGATTTATATGCAATAAAAATGCAAATAATCCTTTCTTTCTTAATATCTCCATTTAATTTTTTTCATTCCAAGGAATTTCCACAGGTCCCACTAATATTTTATTCAATGCTGCTTTGTGTGACAATATTCATTTAATTCTGGCTCAACTGAGCAATACACATATCAGTGAACATTCCATCTGCTGTTTTCATAAGTATAAGGCTATACTTATTATACTTATTGAGATATATAAAATATATTCCCATCGTGCAAGCAGTGTCATTCATGTCCAATTTTCTATGGAAACCTGTATGGTCTTGGGGAAACATTACCTTACTTGGTAGCAGGTGAGAGTTGGTGCCTGGAAGGGTATTTGACTATAGAATTGTCTCAACAAATTTTATCTGACCCAAATGGGCATTGGAAAGTGGACATTGAAATGATGATGATGATGATATATTACTGTGGCCAGCTGTAGCAACACTTTGAAGACTGTTTTACCTTATTACATTCTCATATCAAACTGTTTCACTTTGATTTCTAATTCATATGAAACGGGTGCATAAATATCACAACTTTCATTTCATTTCCAGTAGAAAATCCCCAAGCCTAATGTCAATTTGAAGGGAATAAAAATCGTTATTTACCTTTACCACATGTCTTTGAACATTCAGACCAGTTGGAATGTTTCCATGAATATTTTGTCACATCATGTGAGGTCTTGTTAGCCTCAAATGGTACGTTATATTCATAAGTAATCCCAGTGTTTTCTTCTTGCAACAAAACCTACAAAATAATAAATCTGTTTTTATCTTTTTATTTGCTTTAGTCATTAGACTGTGGCCATGCTGGAGTACAGCCTTATTTTTTAGTCAAATGAAAGAACCTCAGTACTTTTTTTTTTATTAAGTCTGATACTTATTCTATTGGTCTCTTTTGCAGAACTGTTAATTTATGGGGGCATAAACACAACAACACCGCTTGTCAAGTGGTGATGGGGGACAAACACACACACACACACAAACACACACACACACACGCACACGCACAACACACACACAACACATATATATATGTATATGATGAGCTTCTTTCAGTTTCTGTCTACCAAATCCACTCACAAGGATTTGGTTGGCCTGTGGCTATAGTAGAAGACACCTGCCCAAGATGCCATGCAGTGGAACAGAACTTGAAACCATATAGTTGGGAAGCAAGCTTCTTACCACACAGCCATGCCTGCACCTATATTTTAAGAAAACAAATAATAAAATGGCAATAACCAGTTGGCTTCTTTTTGATGTGACCATGTATAATAATCTTTCTGACCAAGAAATGGCAGGAACTGTAGATCACCAGGCAAAATGTTTCATAATATTTAGTTTCCTTTTTCTTATAATCTGATTTCAAATTCTATTAGTCACAATGTCATTCAAAGCATTGTTTTTGTTGTTTAGATCCAGATAATCACTTCTGTTCAAACACACTTATAATTAAAGGTAACCTAGACAGGGTTGCTTTAAGAAAAATACACGCCACTGCTCCCTTGACAAATTAATGTACTGAAGACCCTACATACACAATGACATCTTGAATAGATTAACACAGGGCTCCTGGACAACTGCCTGGTGTACCCACGCCTGTTCCAAACACGACCGTATGTCTTTCTTTTAGGTATAGTATATCTAAGGCTATATTATCGAATGTGTTAACTTACCATTACAACAAAATTCTCCTGGATAGGTCCTAGAGCATAAAAGGATTCTGGTTCATCATTATGTCGATCATAATGTACAATAGTTCCAGCAACTGCAAACTTACGCGGCCAATCTATAGTCCACCCACCATTGATATAATAGACACTGCCCTCATTCTTTAGTGCTGTCAATGAGAAAATCAACATTTATTTATGGTTTAAGCTACTGGTATTTGTTCAGAATTACACTGATTGTCAATATAAAGCAAAGCCATATAATAGGTTATCTCTACTACTGGTGGTACACAGTACATACTGTAATATATATATATATATATATATTATATATGAGAGAGGTATTGGTATCCAGAAGACCCAAGGCAGCAGGTAAGGCTATGTAAGTGCTATGGAAGGACCATAGTTAGACTCTCAGTTCGATAGTGATATGAGTAAAGAGTCTAATGCGGGTCTTGTATATGTTAAATGTGCATGTTAAATATGTTAAATGTATATGTTAAATAAAATGAGACAATGAAACCAAGGCTGTGTGGAATTTTCAGGACATTTATAAAGAGAAAGATAGTCTTACAGCTGTTTCTGGGATACTAGGGATATCCCTTCATCAGAGACGATGTGAGATTGCTAAATAGAGGGAAATATTAGAGTCCAATATAAGCAGTTATTTTGGAAAAGGATGGAAATGAGGAGTATAGAAGGAAATAGGCGAATGAAAGTAGAAATAAAATTATATAAAGATGTTATAGTTGCAGTTCCATTATCCAAGGAAAGTGGTGTGTAGAAGTGGTAGAAATGCTTTATGTCCATGGTATGTAAATTCCAATAGGAGTTTATATTTTGAAATTACAAAAGGAAAGTGTGGAGACATAGATTCCATGTGCTGTTCATTCAAAGGGGTCTTGTGGTGTGAATGAAATTTTGAGAATGTAGTGGTAGTAATTAAATGGATAAAGAGAGGAGGAGAAGATATGTGTATGTTAAAATGAGGAGAAGGTCAAAAGGAAAAGGTGAGAAAAGAAGATGGAAAGAAAGAGGACGAAAAAGTGAAAACCAGAAGAGAAAATGGAAAAAAAATGAAAAAGTGAAAGAAAGTGAAAAAAGGTGTGTTAGTTAGTGGTCAAAATATTATGAGGGGGATGGGAGAGGAGTAGGGGAAGGATAGGAAGAGATAAGAATGTGAGGAATGAATATGTGTAAAGAGTATGAAGGTGGGAGTGATATGTTACAATGACCCTAAGGGATGAGTACAGAAAAAGGTATAGGGGTGGGTTCTAAAGTGAATAGTAAACCTCAACGCTCTAACCACTGAGCTATGCGTCTTGACACACACACACACACACACACACACACAAACTCTATTGTAGGTAAGTACCTTAGATAGACTTACCTAGATAATTCTTGCTTTCAGCTTTCTCAGCAATTCTTATATTCATAGCACCTCTTGGAATTCTTACAACTTCATGGTAGTCTTGGAGAAAAAAAATTGATATAAGAACAAAATCTTAGCTGGAAAATTTACATGACAATTGACATTTTAAATAAGCAATAGCTGTTATAATTATCTATGTGAAGGTGCATGGTTAGGGGTGTTGCCCTGACAATTTCAAGATTGTGGTTTTGGCTCCCAGACCAGTGATGTATTGGTGTTCTTGAGCAAAATATTTCATTTCACATTACACCAGTCCACTCAGCTGTAAATGGGTAACCCTGCAATAGATTGGCATCCCATTCAGGAGGAATGTTAACCTACACCAGCCAGTAGAGTGGCATTATTTGAAAGATGTAACAGTGTAAGGAAACGCTTTGTGATCGGTGGTGTATAACATGTGATAGTTTGGTCGGTAGAGCAATAATTATTTACATTTATTGTTCTGGAGAAAAGAGTCATGTTAAAACCCTTTCAATATTTATATTACACTTGAATAGCTATCTTCAACTTACAATACATAAGAGGAATGTGGTTAGAACTCTATACTGTCACAACATCAAATGTTAAATTAACACCAAAAAATAAGATTTCCATAATTTCACATCTCCATAAAACAGGATATCAACCCCTTTAGATACCAACCTGCCTGAAACTGCTGACAATTCAACAATACAAATTTCTGTGTTAAAGTGATCTAAATTAAAACCTTCCACCAAAATTCCATGTTAATTTTCATTCCAAACACCTTGTTTAATAATGTTAAAGTTATTTCTCTAAATTCTTCATTGTTTTTTGTTTTTTCAAATTTAATTGAAATATGATAACAAAAGTGGTAAAATAACCAAGGTAGATTGAATACATCTCCTAAGGATTTTTTCACAACTTTTATAACAGGTTTTCTCTTATTATTCCACCAAAGGTTAATAGGCTTATAAAGTCTGTCAGTATTGGAGCAGTTATTCAAGACATTAAAAAGCTCAGTGTACACAAGTGAAGTAGTGTTAAATTAAAATTGCCATCTATGAATCATACTTTATATATATTACTGACAGGCAAAACACTGTGGTTTTCATCCAAAATAAAGTATCCCATAGACATGCTGTGCTTAAAATACAATATATATCAGAAGGAGATGACAAATCCTCCCTGCAATGGCTTGCAAAAATACCAGATGCATTTCAACCTTCTTGAGCCTTGTCAATGATATATACTTGCAGTCACATGCCTTGAAGAGATTTATTGCCTGCGATATGTAAGAAACAACGAATGATTCAATGAATTAATAAATGTATATCATACATAAATTTGTAAGATCATTGGTTCCTTGGAACCATTAAGTTTTATACTTATAAAGTGAGACTTCGGGCAATTTGCTGTGCTTGAGAAGACACATCAAGCTAAGTAAAATTGTCACAGGCCATACCCCAACTCCCTCTTACACATACACAATCTGTCATCTGTCAAATTCTCTCAACAATCAATCTTTCTAACCCCCTCATCCCATCACCCACGATCACTACCCACTGCAAGCCCCTCCTCTCTCCCTTGTGTGCCTATCTACATATCTACCATACCTCCACTACCAGCCACTCCAATTTCTCTCACCATCACTTGAGATAGTCACCTCTTCCCCATCTCTAAACATCTTCCTTCACATTCTTATGGAATATCCCCCTCTATCCGCCCTGCTAATTGAAGGTAGATCCCAATGTATTTCTAAGACCATCTCTCTCTCTCTCTCTATCTATCTATCTATTTCTCCTGTCACTCCTTCCTTTCTTCTCTTTCCCTACTGAGGTAGCCAAGTATCTCCTCTACAGTAAGACACCAATCTCTTTCCCTTAATTATACTTCAACCTCTCACCTGGCACAAAGTCACTTCTTGCTGTTCTTGTCCTGAGAGGTCTTTGTCTTGCAAGTTACTTAGCAACCCTACTGGTGCAGCTGCAACCCTACCAGCATGGCAGACAGATGTTAAATGATGATAATGATGACGATGATGATGAGTAATGGTTCAAGTGATATGTATTGACAATTTCACTGATAAGTTAATATCTTATATTCCACTGGTGTTGAGCAGCATGAGAAAGAAACTAGAGTACTGTTTCAACAAAGAATTTAAGAGTAAGAAATTACCTCTGGTTTTCCAAACATTGTGTATCTAGTACCATATTATTCAATGTAAGAGAAAGATTTAGCTGTTATTTCTAGCAGGTTGAGTAAGTGCATAGAAGTCCCTCATTAATTAATGTAGAAACGCCTTTACTATAAAGATTGTTTATAATTAGAAAGTATTAAATACATTTTAAGATTTATTTGTTGCATGATTTTGATAAGTAAATATCCTATAAGATTTAATGATCTGAAGTGTCTCCATTTTTTTGTCCTATAAATAATAAAATATATTCTAAAAGTTGTTGGTACTAGGAAGGGCATCCAGCCATACAAACTATGCCAAAACAGACAGTAGAGTTTGGCTCACCAATACCTGTCAAATCATACAACCAATGCCAGTGTGAGAAATGGATATTAAATGATGTTGCTGCTGCTGATGATGATTCAAATACTTTTTGCCAATATAGAGACATAAATGTTTGCACAAGGAATATCAATCACAAATGGATGAGTGATTAAGAAGTGTGCTTACTAAACTTGTGGTCTTGGGTACAATCCCATTTGTGGTACCTTGGAATAATGTCTTCTACAATAGTCTCAGATTGACCAAGGCCTCGTGAATGGATTCAGTAGAGAGAAACTGAAATGAGGACCATCATACACACACACATACACATATGTATAAGTGTGTGTGTGTGTGTGTGCGTATGTGTATGTGTGTGTGTGGGTATGTGGTAAAGACATTTTATTCACAATGTTATAAGATACTGGCTGTTGTCTGGCATTATACTGTGATAGCTACAAAGATAAATGTAAATGTAAAATGACAACTGTTACTTAACTCACAGAATCCGTTGCTGATAAAAAAAAAAGAACTTCATGCAAAGAGACTGTCTTACCTCCCTGAGTTAAGATTTGATCAAAAGTACCAGATATGGTTTTACATGTAGATCCATCTCCACCACATACTCGGCATTTATCTTCCTTTGCAGCAGATCCAAGAACATGATCACAGCCAACATTCTACCAAAGCAACATAGAAGAAAACGATAACTAACAGTTGCAAAGCTTCAAATTCAAGTGAAGTTTATAATTGGTGACATTAATCTCAGATTTGGTTGGTAATTTATCATATTGACCAAGGAAAAGTGTAAAGCATAGTTGACTGTGGCAGAATTTGAACTCAGAATGTAAAGCCACATGAATATAAACTACAAAGCATCATCTTGTCACATTATCAATCCTACTGAATTGCCCCCAAGCAATGTATCATAGTAAATATTAATAAGACATGCTTGAAGTGGTGTGTGTGTGTGTGTGTGTGTGTGTGTGTGTGTGTGTGTGTGTGTGTGTGTGTGTGTGTGTGTGTGTGTGTGTGTGAGTGCGCGTGAGCACCTTAAACTCATTTTCATTTAGGAAACAAAAATCTTTTGAAATATTTTCCCTCGACAAAAATTTATATTTTATCATCTTAAAAGAATATCTAAAAAGGATATATAAATTAATCTTTATTCTTTTGAAACGGAGAATCTCAAAGTACATAAAGCCATAAATTAAATGTGTAAATATTAGTACAGTTCTATATTTAAGAAATGAGGAATTAAGTACATTATTTACATTATTTACATTTGATGGATATTTTCCTCATCTTGTTTGTTGTTAACACAACATTTCGGCTGATATACCCTCCAGCCTTCATCAGGTGTCTTGGGGAAATTTTGAACCTAGGTTCTCATTCCCACAGCATTTTTCGATATTATTATTATTATTATTATTATTATTATTATTATTATTATTATTATTATTCAGGTCACGGGCATATGGTGCAGTGGTTAAGAGCACGGGCTACTAACCCCAAGATTCCGAGTTTGATTTCAGGCAGTGACCTGAATGATAATAATAATAATAATAACATCGAAAAATACCTTAGGAATGAGAACCTAGGTTCGAAATTTCCCCAAGACACCTGATGAAGGCTGGAGGGTATATCAGTCGAATCATTGTGTTAACAACAATCAAAGTGAGGACAAATATCTGTCAAATGTAAATAATGTAAACAATGTAAATAAGGTGTAAATATTTGGTTGAAAAACCGTTGTGGATAGAAAATTCAGAAGGCTACCAGTGGGGCACAAACCCACATCATCTGTATGCATGACAAGTGTTCTACCATTGGACTTTCTTTATCTAAAAGGGTTTCTCAACCCAATACTTGCATGCTATCATTTATGCTCTCACTGTTCCAAGAAAAATAGAAAATAAGAATTATTTCATGTTCTCTTGAAAGTTTATGAAATTCTTAAAATGTTAACATAAAATAAAATTTAAATTAAGTATATTATCATCTAAAAAGAATATATGCAATAAATTTGACCCTAAAGGAAATATCAAAAATATATAAACTAAATTTTAATATATCAACTGTGACCAGCAACGTTACTCTAAAAAAATTTTTTTTTTTTCACTTTCAAAATATATTCACTGAATTGAAATTTTCTTTGGGAAACTTTACATAGATATTATATATACAAACTTACCCAACATTCCCCATTGATGCAAATATCAAGTTTGTCTGGGAAACACCTAGTACCATCAATGACCTTTGGTGCACGTTCAGTGTAAAAGTTATATCCATTTGCTAAGCAGTTTAGTGCACATGGTTTCACATGAGCTGCAATGTAAAGAAGAAAATCATCAATATAACCTTTCACTTTACATCTAACACTATGCTAACCTGGTATGATACAAGGGTTTTTTTCATTTAAATATTAGGAGTCATTTTCAAATGTATCATTTTAAAAATAAATCAAGGAACATTTTCTAAATACATTGATAAATGAAGTAGTTTGCTTGAGAACACAATATTTTTCCAAATTGAAAAAACTTTTTAATTCCTGACTTCTGAACACCATCATCCAGTATATACTCACTGTTATCTTGCCTCTGATTCCACTGTATTTCTTATGTATCCACACTTTAAACTGTGCACACAGTATGGAATATCTTTCTACTCCTTTTATGAATACTGGACTTTGCCATTTCCCTGATGATAGCAGGGCTCTGTGATTATTTTGATTGCTTCATCAATATAACCTCTCACTTTACATCTAACACTGAGCTAACCTGGTACGGTACAAGAGTTTTTTCATTAAATATTAGGGACCAATTTCCAAGTGTGATCCCAAGCAAAATTCCATTTATGTGTGTGAGCCCGTGTGTGTGTGTATGTGCATGCGTGTGTGTGTGCGCATGCGCATATACATATACACATACATATACACTCCTAGATACACATACACATGTGTATTTAGTTCCATACTAAAGTCATATTATAAATGACCACCCAATATTACACTTCTTCCAACAGCTAGCAGTAAACACAGCTCCTGTTCTCATCTAAATTTAAACATAAATCCTCAACTAAATTTCCATGTTAAATAATTAGCTTCCTTTAAAATCACCATTATCACCATCAGCAGCAACATTATTACTGTCATAGACATCTAATTCCTCTCTCTCCAATCATCATTATCATCATCACCATCATAATTGTTGCTGCTATGGCCATGCATGCTTATGATTTAAAATGTTCTGTGTCCACACTATCTTTTCTTTATCAGACATAATCTGAAACTATCGGGTCATCTCATAAATAATGTGTTTTTTTTATACTTTCTTCAAAATAAAGATAAACAAAGTTCTTTTTTAATCTAAATGATGCACCCCTTCATTTTCTACAATGTTCTTCTATCTATCTGGTAGACTTGCAAGGCCCCTCTTCCAAAATTCACTTGTCCATAATGAAAAATACTCCTCCAGTATTGTTCTGACCTCGTCCACAAAATTCATATTTTTTCCATTCAAATTATTTTGAAGACTGCTGAATAAATGATAATCAGATGGGGCAATGTCTGGTGAATAGGGTGAGTGGGGCCTCATTTCCCATTCAAACTGCTCCAGCCTTTGGAATGTCATCTTCATTGTATGTGGCTGAACATTATCCTGATGGAAGAACACCTTCCATCTTGAAACCAAAGATGGTCGTTTTTCTTCTCGCACTCACTTAAGCCACTCAAGCTGCTTGCAGTAGATCTGCTTTGTTATCATTTGGTTTGGGTTTAA
This sequence comes from Octopus bimaculoides, assembly GCF_001194135.2. Lineage (NCBI taxonomy): Eukaryota > Metazoa > Mollusca > Cephalopoda > Octopoda > Octopodidae > Octopus > Octopus bimaculoides. The sequence goes on along the minus strand of NC_068989.1, from coordinate 35,206,825 downwards.
AAGTTCAAAGTGGACTAAACCTTTCATATCTTACCAAACAGATAACAACACTTTACATGGGTGAGGACCTTTAGCCTGGGTTGCCGGTGATTCTCTTTTCCCTACCCACTGTCTTTGGTGCTTGATATTTTTATAGAGAATCAATTTCTTGTCACCAGTCTCTATTCGGTCCAAAAAAAGGTTCATTTGTGAGACATAACAGCAAAGAAGAGCACACATTCACTCTCTGCACATGATTAGACTCGTAAAGTTTGTGAGGAACCCATTGACCCAATTTGCTGACTTTCTGATGGCACACAGTTATTGATGAATGGTTGAATGACCAAATCCAAGCTTCTCTGCTAGTTCCTCAACAGTTACAATGAGATTTTGTTCCACCAGAGTTTGCAGGACATCCTTGACGAGCTCTACAGGTCTTCCAGGACAAGGCTCGTCTCCTAGGCTGGAGTTTCCGGCTTGGAATTTCTGGATCCACCATTGACGCTGGCTTATGCCTATTGTCTGATCCCCATATGCTGCATTAATATTCCTTGCACTTTCGATTGCATTGTTGCTGTTATTGAACTCATAAAGCAAAATATGCCAAATATGCTCTTTTGTCACTTCCATTATAGCTTTGAAAAAATAACTGTTAAAATCGAACTGCACTCTTCAAAACTTGCACTAAGAAAAAGTACAAGGTAAAATTACTACCTGCTTTTTATAGCAAGCTGATGCAGGTAGTTTATCCCTTCCCCCTCCGACTTTTAGTTCATGTAATTGGAAAAGACAGCATTATTTATGGGATGACCCAATACATTATTCAATTTGTCCTCTCTTCTTTCTTTTTTTTTTCTGTTTCTAAATTCTTTTGACTGATAAAAGTGTGATTTGAGAGAGATGTAACTAGTTTATTGCATATCAAGCTACTAACTAGAGTTTTGTTCTCTCATCTTATCCCATCTTATTAGTTTCATTATTAATTCTCTTGAAGAATTTTCTCCTAAAGACCACAGTAAAATTTTGATGATGTTTTGGTAGAAACGTTTTATAAATCTTGTGGTCAAATACCAAATAAAAGTTACATTAAAATTAAATAAGAAACACAAAACTTACAGCCTGTAAATGGCTTCCATGTGTAGTAACGACCACGGAAAGGTACATTGTTGTAAGAGGTACACTGGATTTCTCGAAAATCTGTTTCGCCAGCAGGGCAATCCTGTAAATTAAATCAATGTAAATATTAAATGAAAAATATCAATCTTCAAATGCCAATCACCATACATTATGCTCATTCATGTTCATCATTCACTGCATTCATTTCTATCCTCATCCCTACCATCTGTCACTCTCCTTTCACACTCTCACAAACCTGCCTACCCAGCTATCCTTGATCCTCTGTTTCCATTTTCTTTTTCTTCACTTCCTTGTACCTTGAGGGTTTCACCTTTTCACTTTATCTTATCAGCTCTTTCTCCCTTTCTTGCTGGAGTGGCCATGTATTGCCTCTATGGTGAGACACCTGTAGTTTTATGCCAGGTGTTGAGAGGCTAAAGTATGATAGACTGACAGGCACAAGTGTCTTGCTAGAGAGAAGATACATGGCTACAAGGGGGTACCCAAAAGAAACCAGAATTTTGAATATTATTCTATTCTTAGTTTTACATGATTACTCTTTTATCGCCTTCAAAGTATTCTCCATTTGAAGCAATGCACCAGTCCAGACACATTTTCCACTATTGGAAGCAGTACTGGAACTCTTGCGAGGCGATGGCTTTTAACGCCTCTGTCGTTTTTCTCTCCAACTCTTCCACATCTGCAAATTCCATAGCACCAGCTTTTGTCACCAGTGATGACCTTCAAAAAAGGTCTGGATCAACTTCCAACTGTTCTTTCAGTTCACGACATACATTCAGTCATGACTGCTTTTGATCTTCTGTGAGCAAGTGAGGCACAAATTTTGCTGCAACTCTTTTCATTTGAAGTTCCTTTCTCAAAATTCGTTGGCAGGGACTCCAGGACACACCAATCATATCAACAAGTTCATCAATTGTTCAGTGATGGTCTTCCAAGATTAGTTCATGAATTTTCCTGATTTTTTCATTCATTCGGGAGTTTGTGGTCGCCCTGAACAAGATTGGCCCTCAAGTGACAAGTAACCATTCCTTAAAGTGTGAAAAACCACTCATAAACTCGTGTTTTGCTTATGGCAACAGCCTTGTAAGTTGTTTGAAGTATGACAACTGTTTTGGCCACTGTTTTCCCCAGAAGTAAACAGAATTTCAAGGAAGCATGCTGTTCTTTCGTTTCAGCCATTGCAAAAACTGACAAACGGCGGAGAAGCACTGCAAAACAAAGACACACCATGTGGTAGTATGACCCCACTGGACAACACCAGTCAGTAGACTGATGCCTGAGAGTCACATCAAGTGGTTTCTAATGGCAAAAGCTAAACTACAACGGGCTTGTTCCACAGAAAATGTTTCCAGTTACTTTTGGGTACCCCCTTGTACCTTGCATTATATAAGGACAGATTGTACAAAATGATGAAGTTCTTTTAATCTTTTATTTTTTTACTTGGAGCTCCACTGTAAAGTGTTTTTTAGTCAAAGAAATTAACCCTAGGACTTATTCTTTGTAAGTCTAGTACTTATTCTATTAGTCACTTTTGCTAAACTGTTAAGTTACAGGAACGTAAACATACCAACATCAGTTGTCAAGCAATAGTAGGGGAACAAACAGACACAAATACACACATAAATATATAACAGTATTAAAACAGATGGAAAAAAACAAAGATTTTGTTTAGTATGACACATGTTTCCATGTACCAAATCTACTCAAAGGCTTTGGTTGGCCAGAGACTATAGTAGAAGACACTTGCCCAAAGTACCACACAGTGAGACTGAACCCGGAACCATGTGATTGGGAAGCAAGATTCTTACCACACAGTCACACATGCTAATTTCTGAAAAAGGTTTTTAGCCTTAAAATAAAATTAGATAAAACAAATTTTTCATTTGTATAACTCCTCCCATAACTACTCACTTATTTACTTCCTCTCCCCCTCCTCCTGTCACTATGTCTAGTATGTGCATTCATCCTGCACCTCTAATGTTAAATCTCTCCTTTCCTCTCTCTTTACATGATGTGAAGTGTGACTGTAGAAATCAACCAACTAGACAATTAGCATTTGTATTGGCTGTTATATGGATTCATGGGATAATCTAGTGTTAGATAATTCTCAAAATGACAATGACAACATTTATCCATTTGGTAGCAAATTGGCATAGGCATTAGAACACCAGGTAGAATGCTTCATGGTATTTGTACTGACTCTCAGTGCTCTGAGTTCAACTTTGTCTTTCATCCTTTTTGGGTTAATAAAAAAAAGCACCAATCCATGACAGTGGATTGGTAAAACTGGTCAGACTGGATGTCTTGTGGTATTTGCCCCAGCACTTTGCATGCCAAGTTCAAGATCCACTATGGCCTCCTAGGGTGCTAGTCCTAAATGCATTGCATGATTTGACAACCACCTGGCATCTTGTGAGCTTTAACAGAACCCACTCTGTTGTAAGCACTTGGGCCAGGTTTCTAGTTTGAGTATACTTCCCTCCCTCCTGTCAGTCTTGAAGGTCTTGTCACAGATCAAGAGCATTGCTTTCCTTCAAAAGTAAAAAGGAGAAAGTTTCTAAATTCTTATGTCAAGAACATACAATTCTTGCTGGCAAAAATAGTTTTGAAAATGGATAGAGAAATTAAAAGAATCACTTTGGCTCTATGGTAGAATTCTTGTTATATTTACAGGAAATACAGGTTTGTGTCCCACATACCACCTTTTGACTTTTTCTCTCCAAAAGGCTTTTTAACTTCTACGTGCTATTGTTAGGGTCTTTGTCTGCTTTGAGATTTACTGTGCCCCCCACCCCACCCCCACCCACCAAAAAAAACAAAACAAAGAATTACTTATAATCTGATTGGATGATGACTTAAGGTGAACAGAAGTTGTTGGTAATAATAATAATAAATATTGAGAAAATTAAGGAAGTACAACTTACATGTGTGTTACAAGAACGGTACTTCTTCCTTCTTCCAATACAATATCTCCCACCATGTTTGGGTCTGTGTAAAGAGAGCAAGAAATTAATAGTTGTTAATGTGTTGCTAATGTTTCGAGAATAAAAAAAATTACCTCACATACATACATACATACATACATACATACATACATAGGAATACTGGTGGAATATACCAGTAAAGACCTCAATAAAATGTAAGCACAACAGACCTGATATAATGATATGGGATAGAGAAAAGAAACTGCACAGTTGTGGAGATTAGCTACCCAGTGGATGTTAGAATAAAGCTGAAGAGCAATGAAAAAGGGAACACCTATGCTGAACTATTGAGAAATCTGCAGTTACTCTATCCAGATTACAAGTTCAGGTTTATACCTGTAATTACTGGAGCCCTAGGATATGTAACACTGCCTAAATACCAATCTTGAGAAATTAGGCTTCTCAAAACCAGAAAGGAGAAAGCACTTGACCACTCTTAACCACATTTTTTTCAGTTTTTCAGTTCTGCAGCCTCTTGCATCAACACATTCACCCAACTACCATTCCTCTATATATCACATTTCCATACCATCACAATTTTCTTTCCTTGGATGCTACAGTGAAAACTATTGATACCCAATTTTTCTCTGCCTATTTGGGCACCAGTATTCATGCACACTGACATTAAGCTGTTTGTGGACCATGCTCATCGCATTGCTTTTTAGCCATTGCATATCCTCCAAAATCAGCATTTGTGTCTCCCTACCATGCAATATGGCACTTTATACGCACATACAGTCTACCTTTCATTCATATGAAGTAGATTTTGTTGCTTACTTCCTAAACTTTTTCCACTTCATTCTTACTTTGGCTATTGTACTTTCATAACACTCATTTCAACTACTAATTCAGTCACTTCCACTGTTAACTGGAAAGTAATTCCAACCACGTTTTGTGATTCACTACCTCAATAGTTCCTTTATAGGATCCAGTGGTTAAAGACATCATCAGGAGGAACCACGTCCGGTTTCAGCCCCTACTCCTCAACCGTTTTTGATGTGGCACCCCTCCC
>NC_068989.1:35192152-35201698 GCF_001194135.2 Octopus bimaculoides | reverse complement strand
CCCCGCCTTTCAGAGGTGTCTTCAGCTCTGGTGTTGAGTGCGGTTTTTTGTTTTCCTTTTTTTTCTTTGTTCTTTGGTTTCTTCAATGCAGCATCAACAAATGTCAGCAGGCCAATGACCATCCTGCCAAATTTCCCTTCAAATACTCACTGGTAGGCTCCAGCAGCCAGCACCAGCAAGCTGTCTAAGCTTCAACTGACCAGTGGAGGGGAATTCTCGTTTCAGTCATATATAGAAGCTGGCTTTGTCAACTGCCTCTTGTAGCCTCCTTATCACTTTTCACAGCTCTGAGCTCAAAAATGCAAACCTTCTTTTAAGTAACATTGTCATTTTCCTTTCAATGAAGCCTCTAGCCCCCCACTGCCAGCTGATAATATTTGACAGTCCATCCCAGTTCTTCACACTCTTCGATTAATCTCTCATACTTCTTCTCCTTCTGTTGCTCTGCATTAACAATGTTCTCTTCCCATGGCACTGTCAGCTCTAGCAAAATTCCAATTTCCCATTCTGTGTTCCATAGGATTAAGTTCGGTCTTTTTGTTGTTTTTATGAGTGAAAATATTAACAGTCTTTCCAAATCTGTGGCCAGCTCCCAGTATCCCTTCCATCTTTCATCTCTCTCATATACTTTATTTGACGGCCTGGCCTTATGTCCTTTTCCCTCCTTCTGGAAGTATATCTTTCCATGCTTTTCCACTTTTGGGTACTCTCACCTATTATATCCCTTGATCTTCTCCTTGAGTGCTGCTCTTATGACACCAAGGACTTGATTGTGATGCCATGTATATCTGTCTCACGCTAGTCTGCAGTTTGACAGAACATGTCTCACTGTCACATTCTCTCCACATCTACATTCATCAGTGGTTTGTATGTTCCACCGGACTAAATTGGCTGGTGAAGGCAAAACGTCGAAGGTAGACTTGATCAGGAAGGATGTTCTTGCTTGTTCCCAAGCCCAAAGTTCCTTCCATGAGATTCTGCGACTGACCACATATTCCTCCCACCTCAAGCACTGTCCCTGTTGACTGTATTACACTAAATGTACATTTCGCTTCTCTTCTTCCTCCTTTCTCACTTCGTGTACCACTGCCTCTTTCATCTCTTTTACACTGCTCATGCAAAATGACTTGATATTGTGCAACTTTAGACTGGCTCTTGCTTCTTGCATCGCACCGGCTATATTAACTACTTATTGAGTGCTCTTAGTGCCAATCATTCTTGGGTATCTATTACATACAAAATTCTTCTATGCCAGCTTGCCTGATATCCCATTGCACTTATTGTGTCTCCAATGAAATTATTATTATTATTATTATTATTATTATTATTATTATTATTATTATTATTATTATTATTTTATGTTTGACTTTTGTTTTGCATTTGTACAAGTTGGATCCAAGTCTCACCCAGAGACCTCAAGAGACAACAAGTTGTTGTTGTTGTTGTTATTGTTATTGTTATTATTATTATTATTATTATTATTATTATTATTATTATTATTAGGGTGGTGAGCAGATAAAATTGTTAGCATGCTAAGCAAAATGCTTAGCAAGTATTTAATCTGTTTTTACATTCTGAGTTCAAATTCTGCAAAGGTCGACTTTGCCCTTCATCCTTTTGGGTCTATGAAATAAGTACCAGTTGAACACTGGGGTCAATGTAATCAACTTATCCTCTCCCCCAAAACTGCTGGCCTTGTACCAAAATTTGAAATAATTATTATTTTGTGCCAATAGTAGAATGGATTATTATTGTTATCATTTTCCTTTTTATCTCAGTCTACAATACCATGTGGTCTGCTCTTTTCAACTATCTAACTCTTTCCTGATGATTCTGGCCATGCCAATGAGGCAAACCTTTTGTAACAGCTCTGCCAGGAACTCTATTCCAATTTCCTTTATATTCTTTTTGATGCCTACTGACACTCCCTAAGGACCCAACAATATTATTATTTGACTTACTCCCTCCCCCCAAATTTCAGGCCTTGTGCCTATAGTAGAAAGGATTATCATTGTTGCTGTTGTTGTTGTTGAGGCAGTGAGCTGGCAGATTTGTTAACATGTCGGACAAAATGCTTAACAGCATTTTGTCTGGCTTTATGTCCTGAGTCAACTTTACCTTTCAATCTTTTTGGATTGATAAAATAAGTACCAGTTGATCATTGAGGTCAATGTAATTAACTTTACTCCCTTGCCTGAAGCTGCTGGCTTTGTGCAAAAATTTGAAACCATTATTATTATTATTATTATTATTATTATTATTATTATTATTATTATTATTATTACTCTTATTATTATACTTAAAAAAGATCTTGCTTGTAAAGACTATACTTACTTTGGGTTATTACAGTGTTTCTCACTGGATTCAACACCCCCATTACACATACGAGAACAGTTAGTCCAGGATGTCCACTCACTCCAGCCACCATTGACACTCTGAGGTCGAAAGTCTTCTTTTACACATTGTCCTCGATAACAGTACTGTCTCAAAGAGAAGATAAGGAATCAAGACACAATTGTATTGGTTCTCTTTCTCTACAGAAGTAAATTTCAGACAAATCTTCAAACTCAAAAATGCAAACAATCAAATTTCTTCAAGTAATTCCAGACAAAATTTGTAAATTATTCTATAAATGATATCTTGTTTAAATGAGTATTGTATATCTGACACACTGTACCCAAACAAAATGCCAAAAGTGAAAATGTTGAGTCATAGTTTAAACCAGGTAAAATGCCAACAGTTAAAGGCTAAATAATAATGAAATAACTAGTTTTACTTGTCACATGACAAATAACTTTGGAAGTATACTTTTACCACAATAGATAATATCAGGAAATGTGGTATCATCTTCAACATTTAACCTCCATTTTCCATGCTGGTATGGGTTGGGCAGCTTGACAGGAACTGGCAAGGCCAGGGGCCACACCAGATTCCATAGTCTGTTTTGGCTTGGTTTCTATAGCTGGATGCCTTCCTAACACCAATCACTTTGCAGAGTGTACTGGGTGCTTTTTACATGACATCATCACCAGTGCTTTTTATGTGGCACCAACATCAGTGCCTTTTACGTGGCACCTAATACATACAATAATTATAATTTAATTTTATTCATTATCAAATTCCTTATTGCTTATACAAAATGATAGAATGAATTCTAATTTTTAAATGAAAAATATTTACTGCCTTAAAATCAAACTAAATAAAACAAATTTCTCAGTTATCTGTTTGCAATAAATATATCTTATTTTTCTAAATTTTATCAACGTAATTGCAATTTACTCTTTCGAAAAATTATCTCAGCAAAATTTAAGCTCCTCCCATTTAATCTCCTCCAAAATTTAAGCTCCTACTTAGTTATCCATTCCCTCCCACCTCTTCTCTTCCTTCTCTGTCTTTGTGATCCTTTCTTTCTCAATGTACATGTGTATATGTGTGTATTATTCCTTTTACTCATTGCCTACCACCAAGCCTAATATGTGCAGTCATCATGTACCTCTTATTTTAACTCCCTCTGTATCTCCCTTTTACTCTTTCTCTCCTTTTTCTATATGATTTAAAGCAAGACCAGAGAATCTTACCAACATTTATATTGACTAATGAACGTGCTGTGTGGGGACCAGCATGTCAAAGAATAGACACATTGTTTACTCAGCCTGTCATAAAAGGCAACTATAAGAGGTTGAGATAGGATTTGCACTTCGGCCTCAAAAAACCCTCACCAACAATGACTACCCAAATAGACCCATGGGTTGGAGGGTTGTCATCTGAGTGGTGCAGAGGTGTCATCCATCAGAAGTAATAGGGAATCACCAACAAATGGTAGCTGCAATGATACTCTATTACAGCACATGTCTTCATACTACTATTAATACTTCTACTACAATAATAGATATAGGTTTCTCATTTTCTGTCAACAAAATAATCACATCTTTTAAATAAAAGATATGACTTTTATTAGTAATTCAGATACTTTTACAAAATTGACCCCTTGGGGTTCATAGACTTGCAAGCTCCATCGTAACCTCACTATTACTGATGCATGCTATAAAGCAGTAGGCATTAGGAAAGGCATCTTCCTGTAGAAACCATGCCAGAATTAAGACACTGAAATACAGTGCAGCCCTTGGGCCCTTCAGTCTTGTCAAACTGGCCAGCCCATGCCAGCTTTGGGACATGGGCATTATATGGTGATGATGATGATGATGATGATGATGATGATGATGATGATGATGATGGTTGTTGTTGTTGTTACTGCTGCTGCAAAACTTTAAAATCAGAATAAAGTATAAAGCTCTCATATCAAAAACATGGCAAACTGGAATCACATTGAGATCATCAATGTAGAAGAATTATAAATTTACCTACAATTTTCATAAACAATTCAAAGAGTTATACAGAACAAAGCCCAGCTCAATGAATGGAGTTTTGAATGAGCCTACACTAAAATCACTGCAAACTCACCAGTTAACAATTAATCCACAAATATCTAAAAACTACTTCTAGGTTTTATCTGTTTATTCTACTAATATTGCATCCATAACTATCAATATTCTACTAACATCTTCATGCTAATCTAATCAACACTATACCACTACCATCATCATCATCATTTAATGTCCATATTCCACGCTGGCATGGATTAGATGATTTGGCAGATCAAATGGGTTTGAAGACTGCATCATGCTCCAATGTCTGCTTTGGCATGGTTTCTATGGTTGGATGCCATTTCTAATGCCAACTATTTTACAGAGAGTACTGTTCTTCTTCTTTTTTTTTTTTTTTGCATGGGTAGCACCTGCACTAGCAACGACCATCTATGTACTCATAAACAGACATAGACACTTTCATAACCCTCTCACCTTTCCGCTAGTTTTTTTAGATGCTTGTGTAGTCGAGATTAGACATAGAATGCTTCTTAGACTGCCCACATTCCAGCAGAACATCAAGCACGTGGCAGCTGGAAAGAAAGAGCCGTGCCAGTATTCTAACAGCTGACATTCATTTTCAACTGTATAAGCTGGAGCAATGTGAAATGAAGTGCTTTGCTCCCATTCAGGAATTGAACCCATAAATTTACAATTGTAAAGCCAACACCCTAGCCACCAACCTATATACATTCACATCCAACCAAGACAAGGGTTAATATTTAATGCTGTGTAAGGTGGCAAGCTGGTAGAATTGTTAGCACACCAGGCAAAATGCTTAGCAGCATTTCATCCATCTTTACATTCAGAGTTAAAATTCCACTGAGGTCAGTTTTACCTTTCAAATTTTCAGGATCAATAAAATAAGTACCAGTTGAACGCTGGGGTCAATATAATTGATTTACATCCTTCCCCGAAATTTGCTGGTCTTGCGCCAAAATTTGAAACTAATATCTAATGTTGTACACTTGACCATTCCTTTATAACATAAATGTCATTCTTAAATTATTATATTTTAAGTTTTTCTAAATATGAAATATTTTTTTTGTATTATTGGCTATGGATGATATTTTGAGTCAGGATCATGAAGCTGATTTTCCTTATCTTTGTTATGTTAATGATAAATGAACAAAAGAAAAATAAATTGTAAATTATAAATTAATGTTACTGACCCCCTTTTTCCGTCTGCGTGGCATCTGGCATTCAGAACCATCAGCAGCAGGTATACCATTGGTGACACATTTCCCACTGGAATTCAAACACCACAGCTGTTGACAGACCTCCTAAAAGACAAAACAGCAAAAATTAACAAGAACCACCACCGCCACCGCCGCCGCCACCGCCATCGTCGTCCTCATCATCATCATCATCATCATCATCATCATCATTAAGGTTGCCACCTTAATGGCAGGATCATTAGCATACCAGGCAAAATGCTTAGCAGTATTTCGTCCAACTTTACGTTCTGAATTCAAATGCCACCAGGGTCAACTTTGCTTGTCATCCTTTTGGGAGTCAATAAAATAAGTACCAGTTGAACACTGGGGTTGATGTAATCAACTTATCCCCTCCCCAAACTTGCTGGCCTTGTGACAAAATTTGAAATCATTATTATTATCATGATTGTTATTATTTATTCATATTTTGGTACAAACCCAGCAGTTTTTGATGGAGAGGGCATAGTTCATTATATCAGCCCCTGTACTTGACTGGAAATTTATTTTATCTATCCCAAAAGGATGAAAGACAAGGTTAACTTTAGCAGAATTTGAACTCAGAATGAAAAAAAGTTGGAAGAAATACTACAAAGCAGTTGAGTCAATGACAACAACAACAAAACAACAATGATAGTGATGATGATATATCAGTGTCTGAGCTCTCACAAACTTACCAGAGGTTTGCATTCTGTTGACTTAGAGAAGAATTGAAGTTTACATTGTTCATCTACATTATGATTTCTCCCTGGTAACTCATCAGTGAATTCAAAATCTTTTTCTTTCGGAGCATCTTCCAGACAATAACCTCGTCGTGAACTGCAATAAAGAATTTCAGAATAAACCAAACATGAATATTGATTCCTCCAGGTACACAGTACCTGGGGAAAAGAAAGGCTAATCATCACTTTGATCATAAGTCTGTTTGATCAGAGCTAACCTAGAGTTAAAAAACTACAATAACTATATGTGAATTCAATATTTTCATCATCAAAAACAAATTTTAAAATGGGAATTAATAAATTTTATGTCTGTCCCACCACTTTATTGTTGATATTTGGTGAATAATTAACTATTTAACATTCAGATTACTCTGTCAAATATAATGCTTATTTATTCGTATTGTTTTGAATTAATTAAGCATTATCACATATCTACGAAATTTTAATGATGTGATTGTTTAATTTTAAAATGACATTGTAGGGTACGTGTGAAAGGCCAGATCTGGCTGGTTTGAATATAAAACAGGGTAGAATATTTGGGTCGAATATGGCCTGTTTAAATGCTAAAGGGCAAAGCCATAACATTCATGATATATACCTTATAAGATAGAAAAAACTCCTGGTTACTCATGTATATATGAAGCTATGTGGAGGTGCAATGCCCCAGTGGTTAGGGTAGTGCACATGCTGTCATAGGACACAGTTTCAATTCTTAGACCAGGCATTGTGAGTGTTTATTGAGAGAAAACACCTAAAGCTCCACAAGGTTCCAGCAGAGGGTGGTGGCGAACCCTGCTGTACTCTTTCACCCCAACTTTCTCTTACTCTTTCTTCCTGTTTCTGTTGTACCTGTATTTCAAAGGGCCAGCCTTGTCACACACTGTGTCATGCTGAATCTCTCCGAGAACTATGTTAAGGGTACACGTGTCTGTGGAGTGCTCAGCCACTTACATGTTAATTTCACAGGCAGGTTGTTCCATTGATTGGATCAACTGGAACCCTTGTCCTCATAACCGACGGAGTGCCATGATGATATGAAGCTATACCTATTTATACAAAGCTACACAAATATAAACAAAGCTACTCATTTACAAACAAGGTTATACACGTTTAAACATAGTTACACATTTATAAGTAAATATGAGTCTTCAACTGCAACATCACTGAATGTGACTCCAAACAGGACAAGCTAATGAGAAAGTTTCAGGAAAGTTTGCTCGCTTGAAATAGCAGTCAAATTTCTTCAAATCATAATCTACCATTTAAAAAAAAGTGAAGGACACATTTGATAGCATAGTTCTAATCTACAAAATAACAAGATGGTCATAGCGGGATTGTTTTTGATTATAGTTCTGCCTGATTGAGACAGGTCTAGGGTTAAACAGCAATCCCAATCAGGTTACCATAAACAATACTGAATCTTCCAAATTTCATTAGTTTGGGATATAATTAAGAAATTTCTATGTATTTTAAATCAAATGTTAGCCAGTGAGTTGCTGTTGTCTTTTCCTCACCACATCAAGATACATAACTCCACTTGTTCCAATCTACCTGACTGAAAAGTATTTTCTACTTCTACTTCATTGCAATTCAATGTTTAGATAAACACTGAATTGTGATGCACAATTTATGTACAAGCAATTGCTCCAATAAAGCAAAATACAATATGTCAGAGGTATTTGTTTTCTATTAGGCCACCCTGACATAGAGGGCACCAGCTTGGCTGTTTGGTTACAAAATTTGTTTCATAATGTATGGTTCATGGTTGAATGCTACTTGTGTGACACCTTGCTTCTACAATAGCATCAAGTTGACCAAAGTCTTATGAGTAGAATGCATTTTGAGAGACAGAAACTGTGCACAAATCTATTGTATATGGGTTACACCGATCTTCCATGTTAGCATGAGTTGGATAGTCTGAAAGGACCTAAAGGATATGGGGACCACAATGTGCTCCAAGGTCTGCTTTGGTATGGCTTCTGTGGTTGGATTCCCTTTCTAATACCAACAACAGAGTGGACTGGGTGATTTTTATTTTTTGTTTTGTTACAGAGGTGACACCAGTACTAGTGATGATCATCTATGTAGTTATGAACAGACATAGCTACTTTCGTGTCTCCCATCCTTCAGCTGGGCTTTTTTTTAGATGCCTATGTAGTCAAGATCAGACATAGACATTCACTTAGACCATCCACCTATGAGCAGAACATCAAGCATGTAACAGGTGGAGCAAGAGAGAGCTGTGCCAACACAAAGTGGACTGGGTGCTTTTTTCATGGCACCAGCACTAGTAAAGTTTCCATGCAGCTTGCAAGACAAATTCCTTTTAACTGAGTGGAAGAGAAGGAGGTGGCTTTATAGTGGGAGATGAGATGTTAAATTATGAGAGAAAGAGCCAGAACAGATTTGTTTCTGTAGAGAAGCAAGAGGGCTACTTACATTATATAAGAAAGAGTGAGCAGCTGGAAAGAGATAAATATTGTGGTAATGATGGGGTTGTGAACACAAGTAAATGAGGACAGGGTATCTACTCAACTTGTACCTTGAAAATTATTTCATGAAAATAATTCCTGTTTTACTTCACAAAACCAATGCATTATGGGACACTACTTAATGAAGTAAACAACTAATTATGATTGTGATCCCAAACAGATGACTAATCAGGTAATTACGGTAACAATGAAAGGTTTACTCAAGAAAGTTGGTAATATATTCTCGGCTACAGCTTGACCACAGAAATGGTGTTGTCTCCTTCGTCAGATGTGCTGCCATGATCTTAGCTCGTTCATGTCCTGGTGTACCACACAAATTGCCAGCACCATCATGCTGCATCCCGAAACTGAAAAACGAAAAAATTTTCAAAATATATATTGGGTGTCTACCTATATACCATCATATATACACACATTCCATCATTCATATAAACATTTTACATCCTATCAGTCATATACATATATATATAATCTGTACATACATACGTGCACATGTACGTACATACATACATACATACATACATACATACATACATACGTACATACTTACATACATACATACATACATACATACATACATACATACATACAAGGTCTGACCAAAAAATATCATGCTAGCCACTTGATATGATCGGTATTTTAAATAACAATCTCATCCTTATTTATATATATATATATATATATATATATATAT
>NC_068989.1:35185844-35191968 GCF_001194135.2 Octopus bimaculoides | reverse complement strand
TGCCAGCACCATCATGCTGCATCCCGAAACTGAAAAACGAAAAAATTTTCAAAATATATATTGGGTGTCTACCTATATACCATCATATATACACACATTCCATCATTCATATAAACATTTTACATCCTATCAGTCATATACATATATATATAACATTATCATCATTTAATGTCTATTTTCCATGCTGGTATGGATTGGACAGTTTGACAGGAACTGGCAAGGCTGGGAACCACACCAGGCTCCATTGTCTGTTTGGCATGGTTTCTACAGTTGGATGTACTGGGTGCTTTTCAAGTGGTACTGACACCAGTGTATTTTATTTGGTTCCAATACCAACAGGATCACCACGTAACTTGCAAGACAAAAACCCCTCTGTTGGGAGTGGAGAGTGGAGAGTAATATTGAGTGGGGTGTGTCGTTGTGTCAGTTATGGGAGATTAAAGATATAGAGGGACAGGGCTAGGTGTCTTGCTGTAGACTAGATACATGGATCCCCAGTTGGAAAAGTAAGGCGAGTGAATTAGAGATTAAGATAAAGTGAGCATGTGTGTCAGAAAGTAAAATAAAGAGAGTAAAAATGAAAGAGATGATGGTAAAGTTGTATTGGGACAGATGATAGTGGCAAATGATAGAGTGAATACAGGAGAGGCAGGGATATGTGAAGACATTGACAGTGATAACAGATAAGCAAGGCATTAACAACACAGACAGAAGACACAGAAAGGTGGTGATTGGTGGAGATAGTAGGTGGGGAAGATAATGGGAAATAAAAGTGTTCGATGCTGGACAGAGCTCCTCACAGACAAGCAATACTGATGTGGTTTTTAGGATATCACTTCTGTGGTGGTGGATAGGTTTTCTTGAGTACAGCAAGGCACCAGATATCTCAGTCTTTTGTCATTTCCTTCATAAAATTCAGTGCCTTGAGATGACCCTTCAATACTTCATCTTATGTGTTCCATCCACTTTAAATGACCATCATTTCTTTATGCAACTGTCCACATCCATATTCATTGCATAACCAAACCAGTGCAGCCCTTTTTTCTCTTGCACACTGCATGTAATTCCTCTTATGCCTAACTTTTCTCTCAATACACCAATGCTTTGTCACTCATGTGCACTGACATTGCACATCCAGTGGAGCATACTAACTTCATTCCTCTCTAGTTTTCGCATGTTCTTTGCATTCAGGGCCCACATCACACTGTCATGTAGCATTGCAGTTCATGCACAGGCATCATGCAATCTTCCTTTCACTCAGAGAGAGAGAGTGAGACCTTTCATTGCCAACAGAGGTAAAAGCTCTCTGAATTTTCTCAATCCTTTTCATATTCTTGCAACTGAGTTTTCCATACATCCCCCTTCACTACTAATTAGGTCTTCTAGGTAGCAGAAATTATCCACTATCTCTAGAGAGCCTCCAGTGTATTTGAGAAAGCCAATTTTCCATGTATCCACAGACTTTATTCCTGCTGTGCATCTTCCACATACAAACAATTCTTCCTCTGTTAATCTTCCTATTATCCCACTGCACCTCTTGTGTGTCCATAGTTCACACTGGATACACTGCATGGAATTCAGCCTACATCTTTCCTACATATTGAACAGAGTCATTTATCTGAAGTGGGTATGGTTTTGTCTGTTTTCTTGCTTATTAGAACCTTGGTTATGCTAAGTTAACCCCAAGGCTCTTCAATTCCTGATTTTGTTTCTATGCCTGAAATTTCTTGTCTAGTTCTGTTACAGAATCTGTTATGTAAGCAAGATCATTGGCATATAGCAATTCCCAGAGTTAGCTAGTCTTGAAGCTCTCTGTCAAGGCGTGGAGAACAATGATGAATGGGAGGAGAATTAGAACTGAGTCCAAATGAATGCCTACCTGTACACTAAATTCATCACTGTATTCATGACTAACTCTCACCTTTCTGACAAAGCCTCTGTACATGGCCTGTACAACATTCACAAGCCACTTGTCTCCCACTAGCTTCTTCAGAACTCCCTATATCCTGGGGGGCTCTATTGAAGATTTTCTCCAAGCCAACAAATGCCAAATACAATAGTTTATTTTTAGCCAAACACTTCTGAAGTTGTCTGACTCTAAAGATAGCATCAGTAGTACTTCTTCCCAGCACAAAGCCAAACTGCATTTCATCTAATCTGATTCTGTTCCGAATTAATTGGGCTATAACTCTTCTGTAACTTATTGACCTGGTTCAGCAATTTGGTGCTTCTGCAATTACTTCTATCTAGCACATCTCCCTTACCTTTGTAGCTGCTGACAATAATAATGCTGCTACAGTAGTCATTGGGGATGACACCTTCCTGAATAACCTGATTAACTATATAGGTGACCAGAGTGTTATCCTTCTCAGCCAGATATTTTAAGCATCTCAGCGATAATTCCTGATGGACCAAAAGCTTTCCCTGTCATCATATCCTTAATCACCTTATCTATCTTGCTGCTGTCAACTCAAATGGCTGGCCCTCTATTGGGTTCACACGGAAGAGACTCCCTTTCTTTCATTCATTCTCCACATTTAATACTCTTCTATAGTAGCACTTACACACACACATCATACATCATCATCATCGTCATCATTGCTATCATCTAACATCCATGTTACATGCTTTGGCAGAATCTAAGGGGTCCAAGGGCTGCACCATGCTCCAGTGTCTCAGTTTTGGCATGGCTTTTATGGCTGGATGCCCTTCCTAACACCAACCACTTTACAGAGTGTACTGACTAAATTATTTCATGTTACAAGTAGCAGTGAAGTTGTCATGCAGCTTTCACAACACCTAGTCCTGAGCAGGCAGTTTTGTACTAGAAAATGAAGGGTAAAAATGTGAAGAAAGAGGCCAGTGCAGAACAGGTTTGTTCCTGTAAAGGAGCTACATGACAACACAGACTTTAGAAGAAAAGATGGAAGTGATTGAGGGAGCAGGAAAGAGATAAAAATAGTAGTGATAAGGTGTCTGGGTGGAGCCTCAAGGTACGAGGTGAGTGGAAGTAAGTGGGGCAGAGGGACCAGGAGTACACAAGAGAATATAGGGAAGTGAGAAATGGGGAATGAGTGGGAGGAGGAGAGGTAGGTGGTAACTGTAAAACCTGAGAAGTCTTGAAAGGCAGAGGTAGTGAATGGCAGATGACCAGTTATGCAGGAGTTAGGGATATATATATATATATATACACACACACACACACACACACACATACATGCATACTTATATACATGCATGCATAACATACATACATACATATATACATGCATGCATCCATCCATACATACATACACACATCCATCCATCCATCCATCCATACATACATACAAACATACATACATACATACATACATACAACCATACATCCATCCATCCATCCATCCATACATACATACATACATACATACATACATACATACATACATGCATACATACACACATACATACATACATGCAGTTTGTAACTGGATAGTCAGTTCTTTGTGAGTATTCACCTACTTGTGGCCCATTTCATGTGCAATGGTGTAAGCTGAGGCAAGACCAATATCTTCATTTATACTGCAGCTTCTTTCTTCTTCACACATTCCTGCAACTGGTGCCAGGCCTGAATAAATACAAACAAATTTTGTCTAGAAATATTGTTAAAGATAAAAAAAGAAACGCATCTAAACATGAATTATTTGTAAAAGCATACATTAAAAATTTATATTTTTGGTATGTGAGGAATCTGTTTCTATTAATCATTTAATTTCATTTACTTTTTCTTCTCATCTCCACTTCATCCTTTTTTTATATTTTATTCTTTTGTAATCTTTTACTTGTTTCAGTCATTAAACTGCAGCCATGCTGGGGCATCATCTTGAAGAGTTTTTAATTACTGATTTTTTTAAAACCTGGTACTTATTTTATTAGTCTCTTTTGCCAAACTTCTAAATTATGGAAATGAGAACACACCAACACCAGTTGTCAAGTGGGGGAGGGGGACAAACGCAGACACATATATATACAACGGGCTTCCTTCAGTTTCCATCTACCAAATCCACTCACAAGGCTTTGGTCAACCCAAAGCTATAGTAGAAGACACTTTCCCAAGGTGTCATGCAGTGGGAGTGTACCTGGAGCCATGTGGTTGGGAAGCAAGCTTCTTAACACAGAGCCACACTTAACTATATTTCAGTTCATATTAAAGCTTCTGAAATCTATCACCAAATATAAATGTGGGCTGCATAATGATAAAAGAGGAGGAGGCAGAGGAGGAGGAACTATAGTAGAACACACTTGCCCAAAGTGCCATGCAGTGGGACTGAACCCAGAACCATGTCATTGGGAAGAAAGCTTATCACAGAACCATGCCTGTGCCTTTTAAACTTAATTTTAAATATTTATTCATCAGTCAATCATCCTCATTAATACAATACATATATAATAGATCATATCTTTAATGTCATTTTATAGTAATCATTAAAATTTTATGTTTATAATCTATAGTAGAATAATATTAAACTAAGGATGATCAGGCATTAAGCTTAAGTTTTAGAGAAGGTGGTATGGTCAGTTGACTCAACTCTAACATATTTCTTTATCAATTGTGCAAAGGTGAAGCATAAAAAACTTTGGTATGATTTAAACACTTTTAGTGATCCCAGCAAATCTGTTGTGTCTCAGTCATATTTTGTCCAACACTCTAATGATGATGATAGAAGTAGTGGTAGTTGCAAAAAGAGAGGAAGAATAAATGATTTTGATGACGAAGATGATGATGATGACAATGACAACAACGATGACAATGACGAAAATGGTGATGATGACAATGATGATGATGTGGTGGTTGTGGTTGTGGTGGTAGTGGTGATAATGATGACAGAGGGGAAGAAAGAATATACATGCAACTTACCTAGTGTTGCACATGGTTTGTTTTTGTATGTGCAGATATCATACCTGAAAGAAACAAAAGATTACTGAATGTTTTGACTAACATAGCAGCTACATAGCTACACACAAATACTAAATGATAATACATACATACTGCATCACATCATCATATTTCATGCTGAATTTTCGATGCATGCATGGGTCAGATGAAATTTATTGAGGCAGACATTTTAATGACCAAATGTCCTTCTTGTGAACTTTCATCTGCTTCCAAGTAAAATGTTTTCCCATAACCAGACATGTTTTCACAGAATATTGGAAATGAATGACACTGCTTGTATATCAGTGACACTTATTTGCAACTATCACATGATGTCAAGACAAGGAGACATAAACATACATGCACATACACACACACACACATACACACAATCACACATACACACAATCACACACACAAGAGAAAAGTTCTAGCAGAGACTTGCTTTCTTTTTATTTATTTTCTCTTAAACCCAAGGGAGAAAGGGGTAGACCCAAGAAGATATGGGACAAGGTGGTGAAGCATGATCTTTGAATGTTGGTTCTCACGGAGGCAATGACAAGTGACTGAGACCTTTGGCGATATACCATGCTTGAGAAGACCCATGGAGCCAAGTGAAATTGTAGTCATGTACCTGCCACCCATGCCAGTGGCATGTAAAAAGCTTCCTTCAAATGTTGGGCCTCATGCGGATAATGATAAGTGATCGAGACCTTTGGCGTTATGCTGTACTTGAGAAGACCTGTCAAGCCAAGTGAAATCACAGTTGTGGCTGATACCAGTGTCGCATAACTGGCACCCATGTTGGTGGCACATAAAAAGCACTCTTTACACTCAGTGGTTGGCAGTAGGAAGGGCATCTAGCCATAGAAACCATGCCAAATTAGATTGGAACTTGGTGCAGCCCTCCAGCTTACCAGTTCCAGTCAAACCATCTAACACATGCCAGCATGGTAAGTAAACACTAAATGATGATGATGATGAGGGTTAGTTAACATACATCGTTTTTTGACATTTCAAATGCTTAAAAGGTTGTTCATGAAGTATTAAATACAATATGTCTATTTGAATGAAGTTAACATGCCTACCACTTGAATTTTCTTTTCTTCATCTAAATTATCATTATTATTATTTTTTTTATTATTATTATCATTGAGTGAGAGAGCAGTGCATGCCATCAAAGTGACACTGGGGTAAAATATACGAAGT
>NC_068989.1:35183661-35185834 GCF_001194135.2 Octopus bimaculoides | reverse complement strand
GTGAGAGAGCAGTGCATGCCATCAAAGTGACACTGGGGTAAAATATACGAAGTCCAGTATACCCATCATGACTACCCATCTGATAAGGGCACACCAGGCACATGCATCACAACCATATGTGTATGACATGGTGAACTCATATCAAGATAAGCAGCACATGACCTTCCAGGTGGGGCCCAGTTAGAATTTTCTTCAGGTCGAGTAGCCCATCCCACTCAAAAGGTCCCTGAATAAGTGTTGTTTAAGTATGTTGAACAAAACACCCATGTTTCCAAAGGTGAATTATCCAAACCTCAAAGAATTCCTCTCAACTCATGGCTATGATGCTCCCCCACTACTTCTGCTCATGATCAGAAATGCATGTATCGTTAGCCACTAAGGGATATGCTCAACTGGTTAAGGTCAAACAACTGACAAGCAAAACTGTGGTATTGAGCAGAATGTTTACTGTAGCCCATCTTCTATATCAAGACAAAACAATGTACATGATAACATTTCCAATCATTTAAGATAAGAAGCCATGAGAGCCACTGCCTGGTACTGCATCAGGACATTTATTATTGTTATTATTATTATTTTTATTATCATTATCATCTTTCAATTCTATTTCCATTTTTTGCCAAGTGTCTTCTTGACACCTAGGGCAGAGAAACTCGTTGTATACATTAGTAGGCCATTAAAATAAGCACACCAGATTGTTCATTTACAAAGTCAAGTGAAAGAGAAAAAGGGAAAGAAAGACAGAGAGAAAAAGGAAAAAAATGAAAAATAAAAAAGTAAACAAAGAAAATAAAGGGAAAAAGGGGAAAGAAAATTCACAGCGACAATGCTCTTCTCAGTACGTGTGATGTACCAGTTAAAACAATCTTTTGCACTTCATGCAGGTATGGCAAGCCAGAGATCATCCTTAAATAATTTTCAGTTTCATTCCAAGTGCTCCTACAATCACTGGTATTGTAACTGTCTTGAGATGCCACATCTTTTTGATTTCAATTTGCAAATCCTTCTATTTTCTGAGCTTATCAAATTCTTTTGCCAAAATATTATGGTCACAGGATATGCTCATGTCAATCAATAAACAGACTTTACTGCTTTGGTCTTTCACAACATTATCTGGATTTATTTGCTTTGATGGTTTGGTCTATACATACTAGAAACTCCAAAATAATGATAATAATAATAATAATAACAACAACAACAACGACGACGACGACGACGACGACAACAACAACAACAACAACAACAATAATAATAATAATAATAATAATAATTATTATTATTATTATTATTATTATTATTATTACACACACGCACACACAAACGTGTGTGTGTGTGTGTGTGCACTTAGTGCTTGTTATTACCATTCCAGGGTTTCATGCTAACATCCAGGAAATTTGGACACAACAGTCTTTAGCAAAATTTTGCAATGGCTTAGGAAACAATACAAGTCTTGTTTGTTTGTTTTTGTTTTTTTTTTCTAATCCCTGTTTCAGAAATAATTTACAAGATTAATACAAAAGTTCTGTTAATTAAACAGAGTTACTAACCTGGTTAAAAGAACAGCATTATCATGATGAGCAATTCCTCTATTCTGCTGAGTTACATTGGAATGGATTGGAGAATTAATCATCTTCTGCCAGCGACAAAAACTACCCAAAGATCGGTCAGCATGGTGAGTGATGCTTAGATTTGGCTGCCAAGCAAATGTGTAAAGGTAAAGCAAAAAGAAGAGATGATTATTATTTCAAGAAAATTTGTGGACTATAAAAAAAGGTAATAGTCCTCTTGCTTTGCCTGTTCCTGAGAAATAGAATACAATTCTAGGAATTCTCAATTGCATTTTCTACCAAATTTCTCAAGAATCTGGGACTGAAGAAACCTGGGAGAGATACCCTAACAGGCTTACTTAAATACATTCAATGTACTTTCTTTTATTCCTATTGGTGTATGTTTTTATTTTTTACTTTTTTCAATCATTAAATTGTGGCCATGCTGGGGTACTACCTTGAGAAATTTTTAGTTGACTGTATCCCAGTCCTTTTTTTTCCTTTTAAGCCTGGTACTTATTCTATTGGTGTCTTTTGCTGAACCATTCAGTTACAGGGACATAAACACACCAACACCAGTTGTCAAGCAGTGGTGGGGGACAAATATAGATTAAAAAAATACACAC
>NC_068989.1:35180658-35183298 GCF_001194135.2 Octopus bimaculoides | reverse complement strand
ACTTTAACAGACTGTCTGTTAAAGTCTGTCATACCGGCCATGACGAAGGGAAATAGCCCTGAAACTCGAGTCGCCTTTATATATTTATATTTATATACTTGATCCTTTATATTGAACACTCAATATTTCATCTACATTCAATACTTTATTTCATGGTGCCATCCATTTTTATTTTATTTTATTTTATATTATGTATTGTATATTATATTATATATTGTATATTCCATATTCTATACCCCACATTGGTTCTGCAGGAATATAAATAAAACATAAAAAACAGACAGTGTTGGAACTCTTTTAAACAAAATAATATATATATATATATACACACACAACAGGCTTCTTTCAGTTTCCATGTACCAAATCCACTCACAGGGTTTTGGTCAACCTGGGGCTATAGTAGAGGGCACTTACACAAGGTGCCATGCAGTGGAACTGAACCCCAGCTTCTTAGCGCATAACCATGCCTGTGCTTATACATAAACAAGTATTTATACACACACACACATGCAAGTATATCCTTATACATATTTTCTCATTGTGATGAGGCCTTTTCTTTACAATTAACTTTATTAAAGCATATTGCCTATCTTCAGTATTTACTTATGGTATATGTAAGAGTGTGTGTGTAATTTTAGTAAAATATACCTATTGTACCAAAACCAGATGACAAATTTCAAAAAGCTTTCTCTCAATTAAAATAATTAAATAATTCTCCCTAATTTTGGCTCAAGACCAGTTATTTTGAGGGGAGGAGACAAGTAAAATTCATTAACTCCAGTAGTTGACTGGTACTTTATTTCATTTGACCTTGAAAAGATAAAAGGTAAAGTTGGTCTCAGCAAGATTTGAACTCAAAAGTGTAAAGAGCCAGAAAAATGCCACTTAGTATTTTGTCTGAAGCACAAATGATTCTGCCCAAAATAATTAAATAACTAACAAAAAAACCCAGTTACCTACCTGTTCATCAGTTAGAAGAACCAGTCTTGTGACAATGATATTCACTGCATTGCCGATGCTCACATCATGGTACAGTTTGGCCACCTGACCTCAAAATACGAAAACATATACCAAGCTGATCAATACTTTAGTGTCAGTGTTCCAACAAACTAAGAACAATTAACACAGAATTAATTATTTAATTAGTCAAGTCAGTACCAATTTAGCAGCAGAGAATCAAGGGCAGTCTCGGCTGGGTTAGTATCAAAAAGGTAAAGCTAAACTTCTGTAAATGTCTAATGTATTTCATAGATCCACTAATAAGTTATAGTTGCAATTTCTTAATTAGCGTAATACTTTCTGATTTGGTGTGAATCCAGCTCCTCAAGACAGGTAGACAGGTAGTTAGTTATATTACCAACAACTCAAGTATTCACAGTTGTAAATCAAAAAGTTACAATGCAAGTGTAATATCTGTAGGTTTCTTATTTGCTTGCCAAAATTTGTGTGTGTGTGTCCACACACACACACACAGCAGTCAGCTGAAAAGTTCATGGGCTGACCAAGATACTCTCATGGAATCTGACCAAATGAGGTTTATTTTTCAACCTAGCCCCTTGTGGTCTACAGGAGAATAGGGAAAGTGATCAACGAGTTCAAAGCCACAGTTATGCACAGCAGCCATTGAAACCAAGGACTTGTGTGCTGGAGCATTGTCCTGATGAAACAAGATCCCTTTCGCCAATTTTCCTGTTCATTTGGTTTTGACAGCCTTTCGTAACTGTCTCAGCAAGTTGGTACAGTATTTTCTATTGAGGACGTGGCCCTTTTGAAGATATTCAATAAGCACAATGTCCTTTGTATCCCAAAAGACTGAGTCCATCACCTTCCCTGCAGATGAAATGACATTGGCCTTCTTTGGAGCAGGTGAAGAGAGGTATTTCCACTGCATGGATTATCTCTTTGTTTCTGGCTCAATGTGATGAACCCAACACTCATCCTGGATTAGGAGACATTCAAGGAAATCTGCTGGATCTGCCTAAAACAATGTTAGATTTTCCCATTATATGATCAGTCTGATGTGCTTCTGATCCGGTGTCAGAAGACTTGGTACTCACCAAGCAGAAACTTTCGTCATGGATCCCATTGGTGAAGACATTTTCCTCCTATTGATCAAAAAAGTCATCATGTATAGAATATTCTCAACTCTCAATGCTAATAGCATTGATTTGTCAATTGCCTGTCATCCATCATCATGTGGTGAACACAATCAATGTTTTCATTGGTGGTGGAAGTCGCAGGACATCCAGATCTTGGGTCATCTTCAAGAGTCTCTGTTCCTCTCCTAAATTCAGCTGCCCATTTTTGCACTGTTGACAAAGCTGGAGCATCATCCTCTAAGTATATCAGCAATAATTATCCTTGGGGACTAAATCTTTTTTCTGCAGGCACTTCATAAGACCACAATGCCAACTTTGTCAATTTTCAAGAGAAGTCGCTACTAGTTACTTTTGAAGTCTTCTTTGAACAGTCAGATGTCAATTTACCAGGAAAGAATCAATACACTTATTAGGAAGTGTTGAAATTAGTGCATGCATCACTCATTCATAGTCAGCTTATGAACTTTTCAGTCTACTTTGTGTGTGTGTGTGTGTGTGTGTGTGTGTGTGTGTGTGTGTGTGTGTGTGTGTGTGTGTGTGT
>NC_068989.1:35177187-35179346 GCF_001194135.2 Octopus bimaculoides | reverse complement strand
ATATATACATCATCATCATCGTCGTTTAACGTCCGCTTTCCATGCTAGCATGGGTTGGATGATTTGACTGAGGACTGGTGAAACCAGATGGCTACACCAGGCTCCAATTTGATTTGGCAGAGTTTCTACAGCTGGATGCCCTTCCTAACGCCAACCACTCTGAGAGTGTAGTAGGTGCTTTTACGTGCCACCGGCACGAAGGCCAGTCAGGCGGTACTGGCAACGGCCACGCTCAAAATGGTGTATTTTACGTGCCACCTGCATAGGAGCCAGTTCGAAGATGTGAATATAATATAAAGAGCAATATTTTTTATTTTTAATAATTTCGAATAAAAGAAAAAAATGAACAGCCTATAATTTGTCTGAGGTTTAATTATTCATGCATCACAAGTATGAAAGCAATTGGTGAAGCCGTTTTCACATGAAAAGTGAATACGCACACATTAAAAATAAAAAAATGAACAGCCTATAATTTTTCCGAGGTCTAATTATTCATGCATCACAAGTATGAAAGCAATTGGTGAAGTTATTTTCACCTAAAAAGTGAATACGCACACATCTCTATTTTATATATTAGATATTTTTATTTTTTTATTCTTTTACTTATTTCAGTCATTTGACTGCAGCCATGCTGGAGCACCCCCTTGAAGGGCTTTTAGTCAAACAAATCAACCCCAAGATTTATTTATCAAGCCTAGTACTTAGTCTATCAGTCTTTTTTGCTGAACCACTAAGTTATGGGAACCTAAATACACCAACACCAGTTGTCAAGTGGTGATGGGGAGACAAACACACACACATATATACGACAGGTTTCTTTAAGTTTTTGCCTATCAAATCCACTCACAAGGCTTTGGTTGGCCCAAGACTATAGCAGAAGACACCTGTCCAAGGTGCCATACAGTGGGACTGAACTGTTCACTCTCACCCCTTTTGTATCATTCACTACAACCACCTTTCAACTCAACTCAAAATTTCTACAGCTGTCATCTACTCTTCCCTACATTCCCAGCATATCACTCCTCAACACTTGTTCATTATAATCACCCTCTCACCACCTCTAACCATCTCCAATTCTCCCAACACTCTTGCAATCTTTACCCACCCGTACTCCTTCTTCTCCTGTCTCCATTCACTTCTACCTCACCTCATGCTTATTAGATCCATCCTAATATCTCATCACCTATTTTATCTCTTTTAACCTCCACCTTGGCTACTCATGCTCTTTCTTCTGCAATGTGAATAACCATGTAGCTTCTCATCATAATCATCATCATTGTTTAACGTCCGTTTTCTATGCTGGCATGGGCTGGATGGTTTGACTGGGGACTGGCAAGCCAGCAAGGTTTCTACAGCTGCATACCCTTCCTAATGCCAACCATTCCAAGAATGTAGTGGGTACTTTTTATGTGTCACAGCAAGAAAGTCGTTCTAATCTCTAACTACCTCTTTTATACTTTAAACCCTAATCTCATATCATAAAACCACCTCTCCCTACTGTTGGCACAATCAGAAGAAGTGGATCTTCATATTGCTAGCTAGTGCCTTGAGAAATGTACCTAGTACACACTGTAATGTGGCTAGTGTTAAGAAGAGCATCAAACCATAGAAATCATACCAAAGCAGAGATTGGGGGGATGATACAGTCTTTGAACTCACTGGATCCATGCCATCATGGAACATGAACATTACATGATGATAAATTTGTAGATATGTGGATTACTGACAGAACCTGTCCATGTGTTTTTATTCATGAAAAACAGGAAGGTAAACTGTGAAAGTATTAAAAATTAAAATGAAAGAAGGTATATAGCAAATAATATATTAAGTTTGATTGGATATTTAGATGTATGCCTAGTTAAGGTTGTAAGACTGGTGAAGAAGAGAAACTGTTTTGAGGTCACCATGCAGCATGCAAGAATATGAACCCAGAGAGGGGCAGCATTATGCAAGGAGATGAGAGGGTTCAAATATGTCAAAAGAGGCCAGATAAATTAGATGTGTTTTTATATATTAAACCTATTTCATTTCTTTATTAATTTCCTTTCAAAATACAGAATAATTTTCAGATTCAAATTGAATTTTCTTTGTACTACCAGAAATTAACTCTTATATTTTATAGAACTATATATATAATATATATAATATATATATATATA
>NC_068989.1:35171874-35174551 GCF_001194135.2 Octopus bimaculoides | reverse complement strand
CTTGTTTCAGTCATTCGACTGTGGCCATGCTGAAGCAGTACCTTGAAGGGTTTTAGTCAAACAAATCGACCTTTGGACTTATTTTTTGAAGCCTAATACTTATTCTAACGTTTTCTTTTTCTTTTGCTGAACCACTAAGTTACAGGGAGGTAAAACACCAACACCAGTTGTCAAGTGATAGTAGGAAGCAAACACAGACACAGAGACATGCATACATAGATATATATATATATATATATCTGAACCCAGAATCATGTGGGAAGAAAGCTTCTTACCACTCAACTATGTCAGCACTATATGAGAAGACCCACCCACCTCAGCGAAAGTGAGTTCTGGAAGTGCCATGTGTTCTACCCACATGTAACATTAAAGTAAAATTATTTTCCCACACCCTACCCCATTAAACCAAACTGCTCATCCCTTTCTCCTCTTCCTCACATTTCCTTTTTTTCATGCACTATGCTTATCTCTCCCTCCTGACTCCTGCAGCCCAATTCTGTCCTCACTGCCCTGCCCACTGTATCATTACTATCCTATTGTTACCCCATTCAATATACCCAGGTTTCACCATTCACTGCATTCTCCTTCTTCCCCTGGCTTTGCATTCACATGAACTCTCTATTCATGCACTCTTAGCAATACTCTACCATCCAATTTATATTCACATCCCCATACCTTGAGAATATGCCCCAACACATCACCATCATCTCTCTCCTTCTTTCTCTCTCTCACTCACTTGCTGTTCTCTCCCTCCAACTAGTAAGCATGTATCTCCTCTATAGCAAGACACCTTCTTTTGTCCCTCTATCATACTTTAATCCAGTGGTTCTCAAACTTTTTTTACACATGGTTCCCAAACTGTGCATCATGGTGCACTGGTGCACCACAAGATGTAAGCTTATATTTCGAAATATGAAAAATACAAACTGGAATTCACTAGAAAGTTCATATACAAATGTCTAAGTGGCAAAAAACTAAATACTGAGTTCTAAACTAAGAATGAGAGGTGGTTGTTGCATTCAATTCATTTAGGCTAATTATGGTATGACAATGTTATTCAATTTTGAACCTGAAATTTCATAACGATAAGAACTAAATTAGCATCAATCTATCCTCGAAATTGATGTATTATGGACATATTCACAACTATGTTTCAATTTATTTCGGCTGTAGCCTCTGCAGTTTTCATTTCAATAAGTGTGAAAAATAAACTATTGAACTAAAATATACGATGTTAAACTAAATCTTTCAATACGTCCTCACATATTGCAGTTGTATTTCAATTTTTGCATTCATATAGTGGCGAGAATTTTCATCTTTTCAATTAATTTTGAAAGACTTCTCAAAAGAATCTATGTGACACGTTGCAACTTTTCACAGTTCACTGGTCACTTGTGTCAGTTTCATTTTGACTCTGTTAGTAATCTGTGCTCTTTGTATGATACAATTCATATTAACAGACTAAATTACCCATAAAATGGAAAAGTTTATGAAGAGGAAACATAACTGTGATGATTATGAATCTGAAAGTGAATGTTTGTCAAAAGCAATTAAGTGTAGTGATAATAATGTGAAAGCTCAACCCAATCATAAATATTGAAATAGCGATTTAAAGTTTGGGTTTCATTGGACTGTGTGTTGTTTGTGGTGAAAAGATGTCTAATGAAGTCATGTTGCCTAGCAAGTTGTAAAAACATTTTACAACTAAACACTCACATCTTCAATGTAAAGGTCAGAATTATTTCCAAAGACTGCTAGAACAGCAATCTAAACAAAGAAACTATTTTGTAAAATGGATGAATGCTTCTGAAAAGGCTCAAGTCATGTCTATTGAGATAGCCGAAATGATTGCATTACAAACGAAATTGCATGCTCCATTGCATTGAAGAAGAAATGAGGGTTTGTCATTCTCAAATACATCCCAATATTGAAAACGTTTCCAAAAAACATCAAACACATGTTTCTCATTGATAACTTTGCTTCATATATTGAATAAAGAGTAATTACATGCAATTTTTCTGTATTTTTAATTATTTATATATTACTTTATAGTTTATGATCCCTTTTGAATGAATTTTAGAATTTATGTACAAAGTACGTCAAAATATTTTGACTTCATGCTTTGAGAGGGAGGAGTACTCTAATCTATCATCACTTGGCACAAAGCCACCTCCTCCGGTACTCCTCCCTCTCAAAGCATCTTTGTCATGCAAGTTACTTGGTGACTTCACAGGTACTGGTATTACATGAAAAGCACCCAGTTCACACTGTAAAGTGGTTAGTATTTGGAAGAGCATTCAGCAGTAAAAAAACCACACAAAAGCAGATCTTGCCATTTCTGGTGCCATGTGAAAACCATCCAGTCTACAGTGGATGTTAGGAAGGGCATCCAGCTTTAATAACCATACCAAAACAGATAGTGTAGCTTGGCGCAGTTCTCTGGCTTGCCGGCTCCTGTCAAGCTGTCCAACCCATGCCAGCATGGAAAACGGCATTAAATGATGATGATGATATATTTATGTATACATATATATATACATACACACACAGACATATATACATATATATACATACATACATATAAATATATATGTACATACATATATATAGACATACATATGCATACATATATACGTGTATAAATACATACATATATATATATATATATATATATATA
>NC_068989.1:35153802-35168371 GCF_001194135.2 Octopus bimaculoides | reverse complement strand
ATATATATATATATACTAGAGTGTTACCCACCATATGACAGGTAACTTTGGGAGAATACTTTTGCCATCATAGGTAATATCAGAATGACATACAACCAATAATTAAGGGTCGTGTAGATAAAGTGAGACCAATTTTAAGCAGTTGACTTAGTGGGTTTCACATTTCATTTTTTGATAAAACTTTGCTTGTTTAAAAATCTAATCCTCCTCTTTATTTTTAGGTAAATAAGGAACTGATTCAAGAGCAGAAAGTCATGGAACAACAGAATCGTTCCGCCATTGTTGATGTGGCACACACTGGGTATACTGCCAATAAAATTGTTAAGTTGATGAAACTTCCAAAAGCAACAGTTTATCGTCTGTATAAACAATTTGAAAAAGAGGGAAAAACTGATAGAAAAGAACACAAGACTCAAAGTGAGTCCAAGTGCAATCGAAAGTTTCTTGCTATCCTCAAACACTCGACCGAAGCCAATCCATTCACACCCATGACAACTCTAGCAAAGAAATACAATGTGTCCCTTTCCACAGTGTCCAGAATTGTGAGCAGGAACCTCAGCATGACTAGCTATGTTTGACAATGCTGTCACCTCTTAACACCCAAGGCCAAAGCAATCAGAGCCAAGAGATGTCCAAAGCTTCTGTCATTCATCAAGCACCAAGATGCAGGAAAAATTCTCATATTTGTGGATGAGAATTTCACTGTGGTCACTGAGGTGAATTTCAGAAATTCTCCAAGTGAACCCTTCTGACATTCACCCTGTGTTTGAGACTAAGAATCCTGCCTCTGTAATGGTATTTGGAGCCATGGCAAGTGATGGAAGTGTCATGGATCCACACTTCATTGAGTCTGGCTTGAAGATTTGCACAAAGAAATATCTGGACATCCTGAAAAACTCTTTGTTACCTTGGATGGAGCAGAAGTTTCGGCTTGACAATGTAGTGCTTATCCAGGATTCTGCACCATGTCATGGGTCAAAAGCAATACAAGCCTTCCTTGGTGCCATTTTTTGTGATGGCCAGCATCTGGTCCAGTAATAGCCCAGATCTCAACCTTCTCAATTACTTTTTATGGGCATACTTCAAGCAAGGACCAATGTTTCACCACACTTGAATATCAACAGTTTGAAGACCAGCATCCTGCATGTGACAAGCAAAATCAAAAAGGCAGAGGTTGCAGTAGCAGCAAAAAAATTTTGTTCTCATGTGGAGGCAGTAATTGCCTAAAAGGGTGGTCATATTGAGTGATAAATGTTTTTGTTGTAATAAGTATAACTACCATTATTTTAGTATTTATAACCAGGTTATGCATTATAAAAATCGTTTCAATTTATCTGCAAGACCTTGTATAATTTACTTATATCAAACTACTTGGTGTTTATACAAAATGATGAAATGAATATTAATTTTCAAAATAAAAATATTTATACAGTTCAATATTTAAGAGATGAGGAATTATTTACATTATTTACATTTGACGGATATTCGTCCTCATCTTGTTTGTTGTTAACACAATGTTTTGGCTGATATACCCTCCAGCCTTCGTCAGGTGTCTTGGGGAAATTTCGAACCTGGGTTCTCATTCCTATCGATGTTACTATTATTATTATTATATTATTATTATTATTATTAATCAGGTCGCTGCCGTGAATCGAATTCGGAACCTTGGGGTTAGTAGCCCGCGCTCTTAACCACTACGCCATATGCCCGTGGGCAATTATGGGGTGAATTTTAAGGCTTATAAATCTATTATTTTTCTATCCTTCCTCAATACCGGTTCCCATATGCTATTCATATCTGCACTCGGTCTGCTTAGGAGGTTGTTGTGTCCTAGCATATGTGCTGCTTCTTTTAGTTTTCGTATTTTCCAGTGTTGTTCCCTGTCTATTATTTTAACTTCATCCCACAGGGGGAGGTGGTTTCCATTTTTCCATACATGATCAGCTATACCCGATTTATCGATATCTCCTCGTGTCACAGCTTTGCGATGTTCTTCTACCCTTGTAAAAATATTTATTATCTTAAAATAAAATTAAACAAAACAAATTTCTCATTTGCATAGTTGCAATAAATATATGCTGTTATTTTTCTAGATTTTATCAGCATAATCACAATCTACTTCAACAATAATCTATCACTGCAAAATTTCATGCAAAAAAATGTGTATTTTTCATAAAGTTGTAAGACACTCATCTTGCACCTCTTATGTTAACTCTACCAGTATCTCTCACGTACACTTCTGCACCTTCTCTCTGTATGATGTAAAACAGGGCTGAAGAAATCAACCAACCAACCAACCAGCATTTATATCAGCTATTATTGAATATAGGTGCTTCAATCTCTGTTGAAATAAACTTTCAATGTGTCACAGTTGTGGTCAACTCACATTGTTTGAGTTGTTTTACATATGCTTTATGATTGCAGTTGATAACAAAGATGACAACTTAAGGACCCTACCTTTCACTCCACAATGAGCTGCCCCACCAGGAAGTTTCAAGGCAGATTTCTTGTAAACAATATGAGGATATCCTTCTCGTTCCACATCGTTTGTATGATTCCACAAAGGTTCCACAAAATAGTTATCTTCAGCTGTTGTAAAGACACCTTGCTGAATTAAGAAGGAAAAATAGTTATTATCATACAGTTATGAAACCAAGAAGTTTTGTACAAAAAAATAAATAGATAAAGATAAACAACGGTGAGTTTGTAGCATTCATGCATTTTCAGTTGCAATATTAAAGTGAGTGAAGTATTGTGAAAGCATTACTGTGGAAATTCAAAACTTTGTACAATGAGAATCTACATCTCACTATAAACTTTCCATTCAATATTAGTTTAATTAGGTCCAAATTGTATAGAAAAATATAACTGATTGATTTCATCCAAGTATATTACTACGATCTTGAGGGGGAAAATGAAAGGTAAACCCCACCAAAAGATTTGAACTCAGAAAGTAAAACACCACCCAATTAACATTGGTTTCTTTCGTACTAAATACTAGGGAAGATGCATCACAGAGTAGATATTATACCTTAGATGGCTGAGTGGATAAGGTCCATGACTATGTGAACTTTGGTTTGAGTACAAATCCACTACAGGCATTTTGTTGTGTTTCTGAGCAGAGTACATTATTCTCACTGCCCTAAATAAAAAAAACTATCTTTTAGGAATATAGGTACCAACTAAGAATTTATTTATTTATTTATTTATTTAGGGCAGAGAAGAGATATCTACTCTGATATATTGATCTAGATGTAGATATTGTGTGAGGATATTAGAAAAGTGGGATGGAACAGTTCTCTCGGTTAGGAATGCCATATTTTAGATCTTAGGAGAGAGACAAATTATATATGGTAAACATAAAAGTAGAGTAGTGTAACAGGTTAGTTCAAGGAAAGTGAAATATAGGAAGCAAGTTCTGAGGAGCAAAATCAGTTAAAATATTTAATGGGTATAAGTAATCTTCATTGGAAAATTGTAGTTATCTATTACAAAAGAGATTCTGAACAATGACAAAACAGGCTTTAACTCCTTTGTTACCATATTTCTGCTGAAATAACAGCTTTTGTTTCAATTTAATTTTTTTAAATAAGGAAGAATTTAGAAAAATAACTCATTATTAAGCTGGTGTTTAGAAATAGATTAACATGAAATTTTGATGAAAGATGTTAATTTAGATCACTTTAACACTTTTGTTATCATATTTCTGTTAAAATACACTACTTTTGTTTCAATTAATTTTGAAAATAATGGAGAATTTAGTTAAATAACTGTCATTACTAATTAAAGTGGAGTTGGAACATAAATTAACATGAAATTTTGATGAAAAATTTTAATTTGGACCACTTTAAAAAAATAAGTTTATAGCATAGAACCAAGGATGGTCTCAGGCAGATTAGTCTGAAAAGGGTTAAGGATACCATTAGCTCAAAGTGTTAAGATCTAAGTAACGATTCACTAAGTAATGAATTAATTGAAAATTTTTAAAAATATGATTGAATGATCTTTAAAGTTTCCAACAGAAAATATGAAAAAAAATTATTTTATTTTACTTACCAGACCATGACAATTACTTAAGGCAGCTTCTGATTTATATGGTTGGTAGCTGAAGCCTTCAAAATGACATCGATGGACATCAAAATGCTGCTTCTTAACACCATATTTATCCCAGTATTCAACAACAAAATTACTGGAAACCAGTTTCTTATTCAGTGTCAAATTAAAATGGAAATCATTGCCATAGGCTGACAATTTGTAGAATACACGATCATGGATATAATAATTGGACCAGAAATGTCCAGAACCAGGGCCTTGAAAAATTTGGCGTTTTTTACGGTTTGTTGTTGATGGCTCATGTTCATCACCAGAAATTTCCAGGTTGTAACTAAGAAATTCTCCTTTCCGATTAACGAGAGTTGGTATGACAAGCTCGTAGTGGGACAGCTGTCCAATAAGTTGTTCTGTAAAATACATAAAAATATAAGAATGCTATTTTAAACTTGTATTTGCTGGGTAGACAAAAGATTTATTCAAATTTGTGCTCATCAACATGGCTAGCACTGTTCACTAACAAATAATTTGAGATTTCAGGTGAGCAGCAGAAACCTGCCAGAGATAAAGAGACTAAATATAAGCAACAACATGTTCCCAATATATTTCACTAGTTCCTGATATTTTGTGTCACTCCAGTTACGACAACAAGGGTTCCAGTTGATCCGATCAACGGAACAGCCTACTCATGAAATTAATGTGAAAGTGGCTGAGCACTCCACAGACACGTGTACCCTTAATGTAGTTCTTGGTGGGATTCAGTATGACACAGAGTGTGACAAGGCTGGCCCTTTGAAATACAGGTACAACAGAAACAGGAAGAAAGAGTGGGAGAAAGTTGTGGTGAAAGAGTACAGCAAGGTTCACCACCACCCCCAGAGCCTCATAGAACTTTAGGTGTTTTCGCTCAATAAACACTCACAACACCCAATCTGGGAATCGAAACCATGATCCTACAACCGTGAGTCCGCTGCCCTAACCACTGGGCCATTGCGCCTCCACACCTGATATTTAATGATATACTGAACACTAACGATGTCCTCTAATAGATATCCCTAAAGTGTTATCTTCAGGTGGAAAATGCTGTCTTTCCAAAACTGTAACTTTTCACCACTATATAATGGCAAATGTTGTTAAAAAACTTAAACAGAACCTCAGCTTTCTTCAAAGATAGTAAATAATTTTGGTCAGGAATTGTCTTTATATCATATGTAAACTCTAACAGAATTTCAACTTTTCCTTGAATGATCAAGAAACTTATCATGGGTTAACTAATGCACTGTCTTGAAAAGTATCCTATTGCTTTAATAAAGTCTAAATCTATATTTAAATTTGAAATTAGTATAGAGGTGAGTTCTTTAGGTCTACAATACAACATAACTGAGAGGTACCTGATTTTTCACCAAATTCTAAATGAATTTTTTTACTTTTGTAAATCT
This sequence comes from Octopus bimaculoides, assembly GCF_001194135.2. Classification (NCBI taxonomy): domain Eukaryota; kingdom Metazoa; phylum Mollusca; class Cephalopoda; order Octopoda; family Octopodidae; genus Octopus; species Octopus bimaculoides. The sequence continues at coordinate 35,162,882 of NC_068989.1, read as the reverse complement.
TAAGTTTTTTCTTCACCCATTTTTCTTTGATATTCTGTATAATTGTTATATCCTTATGGATAAACAAATACACTGCAACAGTGTAATAACAACATAGTCAAAACAAATGGCAGTAACCACACGGAATGTAACAACAATCTTTTAAGGACCAACAATCCAACACGCTAACTCGAACTGTAAACTTTGTACTATCAACACATGAACTGTGGAATTAGTATGATGATTTTATTAAAACCACAGGGTTAAACAAAGAGAGGACAATGCACGGGACAAATAGGGGTTGGGGACTTGTCAGATGAGATTACATATAATGAATAAAAATATAATTGCGAATGAATATGAAAGAATGAATGGACGTGGAATGGGTTTGACCCCAACCAACCACATTCCTGTGTTAAACCATTTACTTCGTCCTCCCACCCCCACTTAATTAGGCACTTACATTCAAATTACTTACTTCCATCTTTTTGACATCAGACATTCCTTCTCTAGATGTGTTTTCCCTCTTAAGTGATATAAAAAAAAGGTTAACCAAAGCACGCCCAGAGACAAAGGTACCTGATGTGATACCTCTTCTATGCGTCCTCCATATCACCTCTTTTACTATATCCATTATGGCTAGAAAGCAGAATTTCTCTTCTGCTTTTAGAGAAGATGGCGGAACAATCTTAATAATCGACTCAGCTGACAGCTGTATTCTCCCCAGTTGTGACAATGCCCGTTCGATAGAAACTCACAGGTCCAAGAGACTCAGATACTGCATAATTGCATGCAAAACAGTTTCGTTGCTCCGCCCGCAATGTGAGCATGTAGGCGAATCCATGTCACCATGCCTCACAAGTTTATCCCAAACTGGCAAGGCACTTCGGAAGCACAGCCAAGCCAGGGACCTCTGGAAGTTGTTCATAGGTCCAGGCCGAAAGTCCTTCAATGCAGGTTGGCAAGCTGACTTTCATCAAAACCCAGAATCTATGCACGTCGTCATCACACTTGCCTTTTACCAGCCTCTATAAGTAAGCCGAGGTGGTACCCACTCTGCTGGCATTGCTCGTTCAAGAGAGAAGCATGAGCCCCTGTCGACACTCTGGTTACCAAGCTCCCACTCTTGGTCTACACCTGATCCAGCATTCCAGTTCACCAAAAGAGGTGAACCTGGGAAATATCTCATCAACGAACAGAGACCATACCTGCTCACCATCCAGGTAGAGCCAGAGATGCCTCAACTTCAGTGCATGCCTACACTTCTTTAGCCATGGCTTCCCTAACCCACCCTTTAGTGGGTATTAGCAGCAGATAGAGTGCCTTACAAGAGGCCACCTGCTCTCCCACAAGAAGTGAAAGAGCATGCGTTCCAACTTGCTTAGCCACAAATTGGGGCATGGCATGACGGTTAGGTGGTAGATTATGACAGATGCAATAAACACATTTGCCATCTCTGCCCTCCTTTTCAGGGATAGCCTCCACCCAGACAAGGTCTGAGTTATGGACACCACCCTGCCCACAACCTCACTCCAATTCTTCTCTATCTGAAGGTCTGGACTAAACCAAACCCAAGCATCTTCACTGGACTAAACCAGACCCAAGCATTTTCTGACAACACTGTTGGATGGCATAGTTGGACGGCCTCTCCAAGTGTCAAGCTGCAAGCCAACTGACATATCCCGGTTAATTCTTGCTCCTGCCACCGCTTTGTAATCCTTTAGGGCCTCACCTACCCTCTGTAGGTCCTGGTCCCTGGATACAATGACAGTGACATTGCATATGTTGTGACTGACTTTCCATACCCTAAATCTTGTGGATCTCCATTCGTCGCCTCCAATCTTCGCAGTAGTGGCTCGAGAGTCATTACATACAGCAGAGGCGAGAGTAGACAATCTTGACAAACCAAGAGTTCCAATATTGAAAGGCTCCGAAAAGAAACCGTTTACCCAAACTGCCAACTTGATGTTGCTGTATAAATACCATCCACAACTTTCGCCAACCTTTTTGCTAATACCTTGGCCAGAATCTTCAACTCTGCATTAAGCAGAGTGATGGGCCTAAAGTTGTCAATTATGTCCCCCTTGTTTGGGTCCTTCCTGATCAGTACCACCACACCCTGGCTCACAGACACAGGAATACTCCCGTTCTGCTCCCAGTAGTTGAAGACACAGGCCAGCAGGTTCCCAAACAAGTCTGGCATAGTATAATACAATTCATAGGGGAGACCATCGCGACCCGGCAACCTGTCCTCACCACACTCCAACAATACTTCCTCCACTTCCACAGCTAAGATTGGCCCTTCACGGCATTCCATCTCCCTCTCTGAGAGGCGCAGTAGACTGGCAAGGGAGTCTGTGAGGTCCTCCCTACGCTCAGGCCCATCGTCCCCCGGAAACTACCTCACTTACTCAGACTGCTACTATTTATATGTAGTGGTCCAGTCCATTCTTGCTAGGGAATGTCATACTCTTGCACAATATCTCCCCTTTTGAGATTACGTGTTCCAAAGGAATAAAGAAATTTTCTTATTTATATATCTTTTTTGTTTTTAGTATCTCTTCCGCTTGGGCATTATATCAAGGTGTTCAGTCTGTTTTCTCTTTCTAATGCTGGTTTGAAGGGACTATTACTTTTGGTACTGGTACATCGAATATTTCACAGAATACGTCCATAGGAATTTCTTCCTAATCTTAGGCATGCCTCTTCCTTAGTTGGTTTATATGTCTCTTATTTCCAATTTTTCTAGTAACAAGACCATCTTTCCAGCCTTCTTTACTGTTTCTATAGGTTTTGAAATGCACTTTATCACCTATCTCGACGTATTTCGTTGGCTCTTTCACATTTCCTTTACGTCTTTTGTCTTTGGTAATAGCTTATCAAAAATGGATTTTATTCTTCTTGCGAAATCAATTCTGCAGGAGACTTCCCTGAATTTGTACTTGGATTGGGGATCACTCTATACATTCTTAAGAAATTTGTCAGTGCTTCGTTGTTACTTAATTCATTCCTCGCTTTTCTTTACACTCTCTTAAAGGTGTCCACAAATCATTCTACCTGCCTGTTTGATCTTGGGTGGTAGGGTGGAGTGAAAATATGCTTTATCGCATGCCTTTTACAGAAGTTCTCGGATTCATACCCAGAGAACTGCATTCCATTGTCTGAAACTAGCGTGTCAGGGACACTGTATCGTGCAAACAATTCCTATAACAACTTTATAGTTGTCTTAAAGGTTGGTCTATAACACCTGCAAACCTCCAGCCACTTAGTACAGCCATCTACTATGATTAGGTAGTAAGCACCATTTACCGGTCTGGTATAGTCAATGTAACCTAGAGCATATGTTCTCTGTCTCTGGCCACGATTGATATTTTACCAGCAGAGCTTTGGCCGTGACCACGCAACTTTGGCACGTTCTCACCAAGTTTTCGATATCTCGGTTCATAGACGGCCAATAGACATAACTTCTCATCAGAGCCTTCGTTCTTGCCATTCCTGAATGTCTGCTGTGAAATTGTTGCAATACACCTTTTTGCAATGAAGTTGGAACCACCACTCTTTGGACATACAACAGAATATCGTCGCAAATTGAAAAACTACTGGCAACTGAATTTTTATTCTGTTTATTTTTAAAACTTCTTTCATTTTCATAATATACTCATCAACTACAGCTTTCATTCTTATATCCTGTTCCATCACTGGTAGTTCTTGGATAACATTCATCATAACACTTTTCATTTCACTTTCTGCCTGCAGTGCGACTATAACAGTCTGAAACGGGCTGGATGTGATGTGCCATATCAGTTCGATATAATGTCAGAGTACATTCCCATGTCAGAGTACCAGTAAACATCGAAAAATTAATACCAAGAAGGAAGAAATGTTATTTACATATGTTTATTCGCTGCCCGACAGATAGTTAAAGAGGCAGCAGCAATTCTAGAGATAGTAACAAGGTTGGCTTGTTGGTTAGTAGTTGGTAGTGTAGAAAGGGTAAAGAATGCATAGAGAGTGAAAGGGTAAAGAAAGCGTAGTGCTTACTAGAAAGGAAGAAAGGGTAAAGGTGGCATCGCTTTTCTTACGGCCAAAAGCCTCTCTTCGCATGTCGAGTGAATGGCGGAGAGAAGTGCTGCTCTTGGTTAAGGCTGACGCAAAAGTGAGTGTTGCTCCTTGGTCATAGTTGACATATAAGAGGAAGAGATAGGAAATTCTTTCTGTTATATAGACTATGGTCAGTAATGTAGGTCAAACCCTAAACAAAATACTGACCTATCCTTGACCAGCACAGGTCCTAGGGCATTGAGTGTTTCCTCATCAATCATCTGGTGTGGAGAGTATTTCCTGCTCGTTTTGACAAGCAACAAGCCAGTGGATTTGGTTTCAAATCTCAGGCAGGGTCAAGCTAGACCCTTACAAGTCTCTTCTAATGATTTCATATTTTTTGGAATTAATCTCAAAAGGCAGGCCACATGACCGACTTTTTTCAATGGAATGTATTGAATTTTGAAATTATAATTTAGTAATATTACACCCCAACATTGCAGGCAGTTCTCAGTATGAGTCGGTAACCATTTTTAGACCCATAAATCAACTGCAAAGGTCTATGGTCTGTTTGCAATAAAAAAAACTTTGGCCATGCAGAAACCAGTGAAATTTTTAAATTGCAAAAATAATTGCTAAGGCCTCTTTTTCAGTTTGGCTATACCTCGTCTCTGCCACTATTAGCAAGTGCGAAACATGAACCACTGGTTTTGTACTTCCGTTTTCGTATTTATGAAGTAAAACTGCACCTAATCCATGCTCGGAAGCATCAGACGCTACAATGATGGATGAATGAATACACTGCAACAGTGTAATAACAATATAATCAAAACAAACGGCAGTAATCACACGGAGCGTAACAACAATCTTTTAAGAACCAACAATCCAACCCACTAAGTCAAACTGTAAACTTTAAATTATCAACACACATTCTTTTTATTAGCCACACAGAATGGACAGCACATAGTGGGGACAGAAAAGAAAACGGATGGAAAGGATGAATTAGATAAAATGATAAATGAAATGAAGCCGTTCAGCCCCCACTTCCGAGCAACTTCACTGAACCTGTTAATGCAACTTCTTTTTAAAACATTATTTGTAACAGTTAACTTTCATCTTTCCAAAGAATGTCTCTGTTAAATTTCTTTAAAAGTTCAAGATAGCTTACCCATTCTGGTATTGTGCTGGTGTCTATTTTCTTGACCCACCACTCAAAGTCCCCCTCATAATCCTTTACTCTTCAAAGATACTCTGGGTCTGCTACCACACAATGGAAGTACTCAGGCAATCCCCTAACTTCTGTTGTATTCACTTTCATCGCTCTGTCCCATGAGTCTATCTCATTATAAAGTTTTTCATTTTGTCCGTTATACAGTATAACATATTTTTTCTTACAGGGCAAGGGTGGGGAAGTTTGGGGCACCTGTGTGCTTGTGCTTGTCTTTGTGTCAGGTGGAGCATGGAGAGGGTTGGTGTCTGTAGGGGAGGTTGGGGTAGAGTGGGTGTGGGTGGGAGTCAGGTGGGTGTAGGATGGGAGTCCTACACCCACCTGACATAATAGAAGCTGACACCCAACTTCTCTGTCAACTTCCAGAGAAGTTGACACACGTCTGGAGAAGTTGATGTGTGTCAACTTCTCCAGACACACATCTTTGCTTTTTCTCTTTCACTGCCTCTGCATAATTCTTCACCTCCATTGCTTTGTCTATTCTCTTCAAACTTTTAACCAGCTCTTCCTCAGATGATGTAATGTCAGAAGAAGAACTCAAACCTTCGACATGATTTCAATTTTCCTTCTTGTTGCTGAGTATGTCCTGTAAATAATGGATTTTTCTTTTTTTCTTTTAAAACTTCTTTGTTGGGGGGACACTTTTATGTCGCTCCCCTCCTTTTAAGCATTTCTTTGAATCTCCTCAACTTCTCCAGATACATGTCTTCACTTTTCTCTTTCACCGCCTCTGCATAATTCTTCGCCTCTGCATAATTCTTCGCCTCCATTGCTTCGTCTATTCTCTTCAAACTTTTAACCAGCTCTTCCTCAAATGATGTAATGTCAGAAGAAGAACTCAAACCTTCGTATTCCATTATGAAGGCACAAACCTACGACGTTCCCCCCATCAAACAAGAGGGAATACATCGAATAATGAGACAACTCACACTCCCTCACTTACCCAGACCACTACTATTTATATGTAGTGGTCCAGTCCATTCTTGTCGGGGGTATCATACTCTCGCACAGCAGTAATCTATTTTGGGTTGTTCATGTCAACAAAATTCTGAACAATGTCACCATGAATATAAACACAACCTGCCATCATATTGAGATTGTCCCAACCTTTGGTTACAATACTATTTCCTGGTATTCACTTCCATTTTATTATGAATATTCACTGTTAATAGATATATATGTTTCAGACTAGGACCAATAACATTGAGATAATAACAAGCATTGTTATTTGTTGTTTAGTTTTAAATGTTTGTATTTAAGTTTTGTTATTTCAATAGTTTAGTGACTCAATAAATCTAGATTTAGAGTTCTAGATCTAAATCTAGAATCCAGATCTAAATCTAGAATCCAGATTATAATTGGTTTTCTTTTTAATAAACTTAAGAAAGCCAATCAGTGTTTTGTCACTGTATTCAAATCATGTAAATACACCTAAAATTACATCACCGCACCACCTGCCCAGACTATGAGATGCAACCATTTCAGAGTGGTTATCTCTTCTACAGTCACAAACTATGAACAGGCTGCACTGAGCTGATGAGAGAGATTGCCTCTTTTATGATATTTCCATCATCATACAATGACTAGCAGCTCTAATCGGCGGCTCACCATAAACAAATTACAGGATAGCAGCACCAGTCAGTGATGTGTATAAATACAAGGTTATTACCAGTTCAAATATACTTGGGACATATTTGAACCCATAAGAAAGCCATTCGCCATGTTTTGTCTTGGAGGAAATTTCTTGCAGCAAATGGCTTTCCTTCAGGCTCAAACACACCTCAAGCATATTTGAACTGGTATTAACCTTGTCCTTATACACATCACTGCTTAGTGCTGCCACCCTATAATGATTTTAGTATTACTGTCGTGACTTTCAAAAAACTTATGCAACGAATAATGAAATCATGTCTTCAAAAAGTAAAAATTAGGTTTCATCAATTCTGTCACAGACAACTTCCAACTGAATTTATTTCCCTTTTTCACTTTTAGATTTAAATGCTTTTTGAAGATTTTGTTCACTAAGTGCACAACTAATCTTAGTTAATTGAAGTTTTTCAACTCACCCTATTGCATGTCTGAAACCTATCCACATTTTATACAGATTTATACCTCCTGCCACTACCACCAGTTGTTGATAAAATAATCATGACGCATATATTAGCATCAATGTTTCTTCAATAAACAAGACAACTCTTATGAAATGCCATAAACTGTGGTTCATTCCATGTGCAAACCAAGGTTATAAACTTTTGTTTTTGTAATTTCTTTCTATACAGTCTTGAAACCTGATGATAGGTGTGTTATTGTTGCACCAGAAATTAACTTTGCTATTTATTCTTCTAGCACTGATAAAATAAGTGTGGTTTAATTGATTATATACCGCACCCCTCAAAATGTGTTAGAAATCTTAACAAATAATTATATTATTGATACTAAAATTGGAATCTTTGCCAGTCAATTGGTCATAATGAATATTATAGTTGCAGTTTATTGATCATGTCATGGAACACAAAGGATTGGGCTTTTGACAGTATTTCACATACACTTCTGAGTTCAAATCATAACAAGTTTGACCTTTACATTTTTTTAAATTCTTTCAGAATTGATTTAAATAAGCACCAATAGAATACCATGTCAATTCATTTAGCTACAAAAAAGGATCAAAGGTCCTTCCTGAGCCATAGGCTCATAAGGCCAGTTTCCTGGATTTGTGTATATATTTCCTTCCTGGATGGGATGAATGTTTGTCACAGAATTACACATTTTTGCCAGTTGAGTGGATTGGAGCAACATGAAGCAAAGTGTTTTACTCAAGAACACAATGCATTGCTATCCAAGAATCAAAACCACAATTTTACAATCATGAGTGCAACACCCTAACCACTAAACCACATACCTCCACTTATTTAGCTACGTACACATATGATAACTGGTCTTGTAAAAGCATCAACTGTTTCACAAAAAAGTGGAAATTACAACACTAACATGATTCTTCCCCAGAGCACACTCATTTATTTTTTCAAAATTATTGCTCCAAATCCAGACTTTAATGCCACTGTAGCCAGTCTAATAGGGTAACCTCCCTATGAGATGGGATGCCTTAAATGAAAATAAACAACTAGAAAACAAACATTAACAGTGTTATCAACAAATAAAACATCATTATTTCATTGTTTCACTTAAGAGCAGAGACTCATTAGAACAAACCATGGGCTGAAGTCATTTTCTCAGCAACAGCAAGATAAAGATGAAGAACAAACAGCTTCAATAAATATACATACAATTTGTCAAACTTTAAATGTTTACTTAACAGAGTTGGAATTTAGCAGCATGCTTGTGTGTGTGTGCTTGTGTGTGTGTGCTTGTGTGTGTGTGTGTGTGTGTGTGTGTGTGTGTGTGTGAGCATGCATGCATGCATGTGTGCGTTTATATATGTATGTATGTGTATGTGTGTGTGTGTAAATATATGCATATAAATGTATGTATGTATATACATATATATATATATATATATATATATACACGTGTGCATGTGTGAGTGTGTGTATATGTAAATATATGCATATATGTGTATATATATATATATGCATATATACATATACATATATATATATATTTACATATATACATATATATACATAAATACATATGCATAAATACATATACATATTTATGTGCATATATATATATATATACACACGCACACACAAATTTATATACATATAAATATCATGTGTGTGTGTGTGTGTGTATGTGTGTGTGTGCGTTTGTTTATAATAACAGGGTGTAGATTTTGACTAAACTGTTAGTGGTGTTGTTACTGTTTATT
>NC_068989.1:35147623-35152543 GCF_001194135.2 Octopus bimaculoides | reverse complement strand
GTATATATATATATATACATATATATATATATATATATATATATATATATATATATATAGGACAGCATTGGGTCATATGAAATTTTTTCAAAATGAAATTCTAGATAAAAGGATAGGATGCTTATGGCTGGAATGTTATTGATCATAGGTTTGAACTGGAAGTAAAACAACATTAACCACAAATGATAGGTTTATATTCTTAAAAATTTTTTACTATAAGTGCAAACCGAAAGAATATAGAAAACCTTGTTACAGACAGGTGTGTCCTTAGAAAGTCAATGTGGATGAAATATGCAACATGTAACAAAGTTTGTTGCATTAACAAATACAGAAGAATAATGTATCTATTCATTCTTAATACATTCTGGCAGATTCAGACATGAATATGCTGATTGGTGTTGTCTTTCATCTTCAAATAACATATTCAAGGCTGAATCTTTTCAGAACATTAAGAAGAAACAGAAACATTATTGTTAACTTCTCACTGCATCTAAAGAATTATTATTGGTTTGGCAGATATCAGCATGCATCAGCAAATAATTTGTTTGCTGATTTTTGTAAACAAGTGCCAGTACTCTTATTTAGATTCATTCATTCAGTGTAGCTTTGACTGAAGAGGCACAGGGAAGTCAAAACACTGCAATATCTCAAAGTCTCCTTATGTCAACCAAATTGTGTGTGTCAAAAACATACATTATTCTTTTACTCTTTTACTTGTTTCAGTCATTTGACTGCGGCCATGCCAGAGCACCGCCTTTAGTCAAGAAAATCGACCCCTGGACTTATTCTTTGTAAGCCTAGTACTTATTCTATCGGTCTCTTTGCCGAACCGCTAAGTTACAGGGATGTAAACACACCAGCATCAGTTGTCAAGTGATGGTGGGGGGACAAACACAGACACACAAACACACATACATATATATATATATATATATATATATATATATACATATACACGATGGGCTTCTTTCAGTTTCCGTCTACCAAATCCACTCACAAGGCTTTGGTCGGCCCGAGGCTATAGTAGAAGACACTTGCCCAAGGTGCCACGCAGTGGGACTGAACCTGGAACCATGTGGTTGGTAAGCAAGTTACTTACCACACAGCCACTCCCCTAAAGAAATACACAAGAGTTTGTAAAAAAATATTAAGAAAGAAATACTGATTGTTTTTTTCAGTTAAAGAGTAATTACATTATAGATTAAATAACAATTTCCAATATTGTATTGTACAGCTACAGTAGGAGGGCTGAACTGGAAGAAAATCCAAAGTTAAATTGTGGAAATACCTGACAAGAAACACGCAAACCTCAAGTTGACATCTGCTCTTCTCTTCATTCTCATGAACTCATTTCACCCTTTTTGGATAGACTTGTGACTGATGACGAAAAATGGATCATCTATCGAAATGTTAAACGTCGTAAACAGTTGCTTGGTAGAAGGGAAAAAGCTCAACCACAACCGAGAAGGGAAGTTCATGGAAAAAAGGTTCTTCTCTCTATCTGGTGGAATTGCAAAGGAGTAATTCACTTTGAATTACTACCACCTAATGCAACAATCAATGCTCAAGTCTCCTGTCAGCAATTAGAGTGTTTGAACCAAGCTTTGAAGAAAAAAAGGCGGCGAGCTGGTAGAAACGTTAGCACGCCGGGAGAAATGTTTAGCGGTATTTCATCTGCCGTTACGTTCTGAGTTCGAATTCCACCGAGGTCGACTTTGCCTTTCATCCTTTCGGGGTCGATAAATTGAGTACCAGTTAGGCACTGGGGTCGATGTAATCGACTTAATCTCTTTGTCTGTCCTTGTTTGTCCCCTCTATGTTTATCCCCTTGTGGGCAATAAAGAAATAAGAAACACCAGAAGCCAGAAATAGCCTCACCTCTCTCACTCCCTCTCAAGCTATCTCTCTATTTATTGATTGATTGATCAATAAGTATCTATCTACTTATCTATCTATCTACCCTTCCAGCAGGGTATCTATCTACCCTGTCTAACTGCCCACTTACTAGCCTGTATTTTTATCTACCTATCTTTCAAACTATCTACCTCCTCTCAAACTATCTACCTACCTGCATACTTATCTACTTGCCTATCAACCTACCTATTTAGTTAGCTGTCTCCCTACTGTCCGTCTATCAATCAGACTGTTTATCTACCTACCTTCCCTTTTTATATACCTGTTTATCTGCATGCCTAACTGTTTATCTCTCCATCTACAAGTCTATCTATCTATATACCTATTAACATCAATCTCCCTCTTAAGTACGCAACTTGAACCTAACAAAAACATGCTGTAACTTGTGGATTGATTGCATGCATCGTGCAAACATGCTTGTTCCACTGACATTGGCCACTGTAAAAGTAAAGTAGATAGCTTTGGAATTATTGATATCAGAAGATGACTTTAAAGCCAATTCAGATTACGTCACAGGTTACAGAAAGTTTTGTTTCATGGCGAAGGAATAGATGTGAAGAAGGGAGATCCGGAGCTATTGGCTGCATAGAACGATTTATATGCTGTAATTGAACAGTATGATGCTGAAAATGGTTACAATATGGATGAAACAGGGTTATTTTTTTTTTGGTTGCTGCCCAGATATACCCAGCTTATGCTATAAGAAGATGTCAGCACCACCCGAGGAAAGAACAAATGTCACTCATTGTTTCTGCAAATGCCACAGGAACACACAAAGTTCCTTGCACATTAATCAGAAAATACAAAGAGCCGGCCTGTATCAAGAATCGGGAATGACCTCTGGAGTACTTTAATCTGAGTAAACATGTTGTAAATGGTTGAAATGAAAAAGTGAACGGGACACCGTGTTCTCTTGTTGATAGACAGCACTCCAGACCGTTTTGAAGCTTTTGAATGGGATAACATCAAAGTTGTATTTTTCTCCCTTAATTGCACCAGCTGGAAACAGCCATGTGACATGGGGATCATTGCAGCACTAAAAAAGTAGTACAAGTATTTGTATCTCAGGCAGTGGCAGCTCATGTATAGGAACTGTGGAACTGCAGCACCCACTATTTCCAGTCAATATTATCGATAACATTCAGGCCTTGTAGCTATAATAGAAAGTATTATCGATAACATTCAATATAATGAGTCCTTTTTTCTTTAATTCTTTCTTTATACTTGTACATTATATAACCCTTAAGTTTAACGTCAGTAGTCATCCCTAGTTTATGAAAAAAATACAAAATCCTTGTATAGAACTGTGCACTTCACAGTTCCAGCAACGTGGTGTATGGCTGCTGAACGCATGCTCACATGTCCGAGATAGGAAGCTTCACACTAGGGAGAGAGAGTACTGCATGAATGATAGTACCAGGTGAAAGGTAGTGTTTCTTTTTGACTCCACGTGAGTTGTGCTTAAAAACATGTTTATATTCTTGAATGTGACAAAGTGTAGAATTAGATTATTATCCTGCTTCCAGCTTCAGTGTTGCTGCCAGGATTTGAAAAATAAGGCACATCCCCCACCTTATTTTGTGATTTAGGGGGGATTTTTGAAAAACAAGGGGGAATTCGTGGCGGTGTTCAGTGTACAAATTAAACACACTACCCGGCAGTGGCTAAAATGCGAACCGATCAAGTTTATGTATAAATTTTCTTTTTATATGTTTGTTTCCTTTTACATAATATTAAAACAACGGCTAGAAATTTTCTGAAGCAGCAAGCCCCACTAATTTTATCTATGAGCCGCCGCTGATTTCAAGGACGTTCTTGAGTTTTACGATCTTGACGAGGACTCAAAGATCCACAAGAAAGAGCAAGCAAAAAGGCTATGCAGAGGGGTGGCGAGTGTAGTTTATGGCAATACTACTTATCTGTTCGATGCCGCTCACTATGTGAAGTGTGCATGGGATACAATATCAGCCACATCAATCAAGAACTCATTCAAAAAGACTGAATTATTAAAGTTGGACGGTAGCTCGAATGAAGAAATCAACTGGATACCCGAAATTTTACTTAGCTTCGACTCTTTGAATATTGCAATGAACAAGGACAAATTAGAGGAATGTATACATGTCGATATTGAAAACAAAGTATGCACATGCGATTTTGGAGGATGTTGAGGAGTTGATAACAGAATTGCGAACTGAAGAAGTAACTGAGGACGCTGATGACGAGAGTGACCATGGCGACTATTGCGCCAATCGAGAATGTCAGTTTCAACGGCTTCAACAAACTGTGCTCAACATTGAAGATCAATTGCTATGTGCAGATGTGCAAGCTACATCAGGGGATAGTTACAATAACCTGAAAAACTACTTCGATTGCTTTCAGAGGAAGCTAAGATGACTAATATTGGAAGTGAAGCACAAAAAAACACAAAATTTGAGTCAGATGATTTTGCACATGTTTAAACAATAAACTTCACAAGATATCATATACTTTGAGCCGTTTATTACCTATTTAGATGTTCATCAATGTTGCTGTAGAATAAATCGTTGACAAACTTGAACCTGAGATTCTTGTGATTTTGCTCGTACTTAACCGAGAGATTATTGTACTTGCGTGTCTATCAATCTATCTGCCTATGTATCTGTAGTGGCGCCTAATAGCAGACTCCATTTCCGGAGAGTTTATCCACGCATGCGCAGGGACTAGTTCCGGAAGGAATACAGGAAGAGTCTCATGCGCATGCGTAGTCATCCATATCCAAGCTTTCGCGCGGATTTCACCCTCTTTGCTCGCTGATCTTCGAAGAGCCTAGACGTCACAACAGAGCTCTCCCACAACCCAGCACTGGGGCTACACAGATAACCACGAAACTTCATTGACGGCGTCTCAGTAACCAAAGGGCGAAGTGCTGCCGAATTCCCTCCTAGTGTGAGCAGAATTCTATTGTAATAAATATTGTTGTGTTGATAGTTTAGAGCCTGCGTTCCGTTGTCTTCAAGAAAATTAATG
>NC_068989.1:35146657-35147501 GCF_001194135.2 Octopus bimaculoides | reverse complement strand
CAGTGTAGCCTTAAACATCAAAGACAAGAATAACAATTCTCACTGCACAGTTTTTGTTTCGACTGTCGCACAACACAAAGGAAAAGAACTCACCGACACAATGGACACCCACAATTCACTTTCGACCCGCCAGAGAATGCAATGCAACCCGATGCATAGATCCACCAGAGAAACCGCTGACATAAGTAAATACAGCATTTCGAACAACTATCCAACAAAGAACTAACCGGTTAACTCTATGGAAGCCCACACGAACAACGTTTTCGACAGCCATAGATTTGAACTTCCTTTGTATGCACCTACTTTTGCATTTCAAATGCTACTTTTTAGTTTTTCAGCACCAGGACACTTTCTAGCCAAGTTTGTCATTTTTGCGTATGTTTTTTTTTACTGCACATCTTTACACGTAACACTCAATTCCGCGACGATTTTATTTCCGCGACAACTCATTTCACACTGAAAAAACTGAATTCATATGCATATGTTTTTGAATGTTCTATATATTTATTTTTTTTCTCTCGTTGGCCATTGGCATTGCATATTTCATGCACACGCATTGCTCACCTGTTTTTATTGCATGGCTTCTACTACAGGTTCTCCTTTTGAATGTCTGCAATTTCTTTCTTCGCACGCATCCAGTTCTACACATGCACCACAATATTATGCCTTTAGAGTTGTTATCATCATGTCTGTGCCCACTCAGCTTTTTTTCCCGACTCTGTGTACGTCGGATGTCAACTCATGCTCTCTGCGTTCTTGTCACACACAACTTATCTCTGTTCGACCCCAGGTTGGTCACGAAGTTAACAGAGAAAATTGTCTGTCCAAGGCAACGCGCCAGCAT
>NC_068989.1:35141818-35145226 GCF_001194135.2 Octopus bimaculoides | reverse complement strand
CCGGAAGGAATACAGGAAGAGTCTCATGCGCATGCGTAGTCATCCATATCCAAGCTTTCGCGCGGATTTCACTCTCTTTGCTCGCTGATCTTCGAAGAGCCTAGACGTCACAACAGAGCTCTCCCACAATCCAGCACTGGAGCTACACAGATAACCACGAAACTTCATTGACGGCGTCTCAGTAACTAAAGGGCGAAGTGCTGCCGAATTCCCTCCTAGTGTGAGCAGAATTCTATTGTAATAAATATTGTTGTGTTGATAGTTTAGAGCTTGCGTTCCGTTGTCTTCTTCAAGAAAATTAATGTACGGGAGCGGAGTACACCTAATGGTGTATAACCACTTCCCTACATATCTATCAACTTACTTGTCTTTCTATCTACCTATCTTATTTCTTTATTGTCCACAAGGGGCTAAACATAGATAAGACAAGCAAGGACATACAAAGGGATTAAGTCGATTACATCGACCCCAGTGCGTAACTGGTACTTAATTTATCGACCCCGAAAGGATGAAAGGCAAAGTCGACCTCGGCGGAATTTGAACTCAGAACATAACGGCAGACGAAATATCGCTAAGTATTTCGCCCGGCGTGCTAACGTTTCTGCCAGCTCGCCGCCTTCTATCTACCTATCTGTCTACCTATCGACCTATCGACCTATCTCCCTACCTTCTTATCTACCTGTGTACATACCTATCACTCTACCTTTTTATCTGATTCTCTGCCTCCCTGCCTGCCTGACTTTCTCTAAGTACTATGCCACATATTGTTTACTTGTTGCTTGTGTTGAGCTAGTCAATGTTGATATATTTTATTGGCTGCGTGAATAACTGAAGCAAACTCACTAACATTTAACTTGGTATTTATTGCCAGACATAATGATATTTGGGATATGAACAATATTAATAATTGCCGAATGGAATAGAGAGAAAACTATGCAACATCCATAGAAGTTACTTATGAGACACTGTGTGAATGTTTAGAATGGGTCTGTCTGAGAACCTGGAGTTGTCTGAGAAAATATCCCAAGCCGCCTGGTAAGAGTGAGGTGTGTGAATCAGTCAGCCGCCATCAGCACTTTGCGATGAGTGGAGCGCAAAAACGGTTTTTATAAGGTGAACGATTCTAGAACATTCAAGAAAACCACATCATGTCATAGCTTCATACTGATTGGTCAATTTATAGATCAATCACGTGAAACTGTAGGGGTGACTCGTGGTGTCCAACTGAGTATCTAGCGGTTAGGACTCGAATCCCCGTTACCACAGTACACACAATAGCAAGAAGACAAAAGCTAATGTTTTGTAGCCAAGGCCTTTGTAGAAAAGAACCATATATCAAAATCTGATAATCAACCTGGAAACATGGGAATCAGGTAATACAATGCTAGCTACAGACCAGAGAGACTTGAGGGCGATAATACATCAGCTCAAACTTGAGAAAAAAACTAGTTCTGATCAAATACCAAACACTGAAATAATATCGCAAGGAACTAACCAACACCTTGTGTCGCCTCTTTCACCTTCATTTTACTTATGAGACATTTTAAAGTTAGTTGGTATCTGTTTCAGTGATATTTGTACATAACAAAGTATATATATATATATATATATATATATAACGGTGCGAAACTGTTATGATCTCTTGGACGTTGACTGATGAGGAATTAGCTACGAATTTTCCGTGTGCTATGGTTTTGTCAAAATTTCCATTTGTTTTTGTTAAATTTTCCGTTTGTTATGTTTTTATTAAAATTCTTGAAATATTATTTATGTATCACAACACACTCCTTATACTGACCCTGCCTGAGATTTGAAACCAAAACCACCTGCTTGTTCCTTGTCAAAACGAGCAGGAAATCCTCTCCACACCAGATGATTGATGAGGAAACACTCAACCCCACTAGGACCTATGCTGGTCAAGGAAAGGTCAGTCCTTTGTTTAAGGTTTCATCCACATTACTGACCATAGTCTATATAACAGAAAGAATTTCCTATCTCTTCCTCTTATGTGTCAACTATGACCAAGGAGCAACCCCGGCTTTTGCGTCAGCCTGAACCAAGAGCAGCACTTCCTTTCGCCCTTCGCTTGACATGCAAAGAGAGGCTTTCGGCCACAAGAAAGGCTAAATTTTACATATGCCTTACTTAGGGTCCATGAGTGTCATGGGCCAAAAACTTTCCAGCTTCTTGCATAATGCGAGCCCTAAGCAATCTCTTATCTCTTACACTATTTCAGTATCACGTCTCTATTGTAATGCGAGATAATACTTTCAGTTTGAAAGAAGTCTGTCCTATATATATATATTCCTTATGCATTCCAAAACCGAGTTATCGATTTTGACGTATGGTGTATTAAAAGATTCAGTACTATTTCGGCTACAAACTAAACTTAATTTCCATTCACATATTTGCATTTCAAAAATTTAACATTACAATCTTTTCCATAAATCAACTATCGTAAACATTTTATTCGACGACGACGATGACGTCACATTTTCTACATGTGTGCGTATTTAAAAAACATCAATCATCACGACACACACCTTCACTCACTCACTCTATCTCTCTGTCTCTATTTTTCTCACTCACACAAACGCGCACGCACGCACACACGCACACGTCCATTTCATATACACGTACATACATCTTTCACTTCCTCATCTCCTTCACTTTCTTTCTCTCTGTCCTCTTCGCTTTCTCTTCTTTCAATTTCTGCACTCTTCAAATTTATTTTTACGGAATCAGCGGGAGAAACACAAAATGAGAAAAAGACAGAGACAAGAGAAAGAAACAGAGACAGAAAATAAGTTTCTATAGGAGAAGATGAAAGACAGGGATAGCGGGTGACAGAGAAATGCTGATGTTTCATACCTTATGTATGTTCTAAAAGTGAGAGAGAGAGCGTGTGTGTGTGTGTGTGTGCGTGCTTGCGTTCGTGCGTGCGTGTGTGTGCGTGCGCGTATGCTCTTTATGCGTTCCAAAATTGGGCTACCCATTTTGACGTATGGGTATCAAAATATTCAGCAATTTTTTGGCTACCAAATAAACTATATTTTCATTTACATATATTCTACGTTATCTCAACAACCAGCTATAGTTATTTGAAAGACACTGCTCAACACCGACCAGATTTCAGCAAGGAGGATTGTAGAAAACCGAAGGCGAGAGTCTGAAGAGAGAAGCGAGAGGAGATTTTCTCAAGATCAGCAAAGGCATGCTGCAGTACGTCAGACGGAGTCTCAAGAGAGAAGGGAGATGAGACTTTTCAAAGATTAGCAAATGCATGCTGCAGCAGTTGATGTTGGATCATTAAATCAATGTTTTAATGATTAGACAGAGGTCCAGTAGAATAGCTCTCAGAAACAGACTACGTACAAATTCGTTCTTCACAACTCCTGAAACTGTTTT
>NC_068989.1:35141040-35141808 GCF_001194135.2 Octopus bimaculoides | reverse complement strand
CTCTCAGAAACAGACTACGTACAAATTCGTTCTTCACAACTCCTGAAACTGTTTTCAGATATGATCCATCCCATTCTTATAAAAATGATAACTCTGTCCAAATTGTTGTGTTAAACACAAATTGTCGTTTCTGTAGAAGTTTTAAATTTTCAAATGAAACAAATAGTATGTGCTGATCAGGCGGTCAGGTAACATTGCCAGTACTACCAGCTTCTTTTCAACCTTTTATAGATCTTCTAGAAGGCACTTCCATCCAGTCAAAGGATTTTCTGAACAATATCAGACAATACAATTCTGCATTTCAAATGACATCGTTTACTGCATCTGAGAAGATACTTAAACATGAATTTACGCCGACGTCAAAGTTGAAGGGCAAGTCTATCACCTCATTGGTTCCCTGTTACCCACAGTTCCTCCAAATTTACTCTATGAGTGATGTAGGACAAAAAACCCGAAGGAGATGTCAAAAGTTCAGATGATGGTTCGTGTTAGACAGCGCCGACTGCTACAAAAGAGAGTATATCTACTGACAGCTTTTCAGTTTGTTCAAAAATCACATAACCTCCATCCCCAATTTTCCATGATAGGTTAGGGTCTGAAATACTCCAAACGGACGCATAGCATGCTGCTTAGTCGAATTAGCCCATCATTTCCTCCACAAATGTTTTGTTGTCAATGCTGCACTAACCCATTTCACCTGTTTCAACATAACTATGATATATTATATACAAACTATGCCATTCTAATCCCGAGCAACATCGGGTATCT
>NC_068989.1:35136736-35140850 GCF_001194135.2 Octopus bimaculoides | reverse complement strand
GGACAATTAATGCGCTAGAAATAGATCACATTTTGTGTCTAGACACAAAATGTGATCTATTTCTAGCGCATTAATTGTCCACGTTAGTGGTCGACGTTATTTTTTAAAATGTACCTTAATCCCCTGAGATTGCAGATAATATTTCTGAATCTCTTTGATTCTTTAAATGTGCTGGCCCCCTGATAATTAGTCGATATTAATTAATATATTAATATATGACTAATTACCAGATCTTATAATAACATACATACATACATACATACATACATACATACATACATACAGTAAATTATACAGCATATTGTTTGTAATTGTTTTGGATTCATACTCCCGAAAATATTCATAATCCAGCAAAGCGAACCCGGATTTACCCATTAGAATTATAGAGGGATTGCTCACCCTAAGTGATCTTTGATGCTTCTTACTACTTGATAAGGTTAGCTAGAACCTAGACTTTACCTGAGAGTTCTTACGGTACTCGCCTGATAATTTATCCCTATATACTCACAGTATATATATGGATATATGCAAGCACACACACGCACGCACGTACGCACATCCTCGAAGGTGAGCCGCTAATTATTAGCAATGCACTTAGAATTTTTTCGAACTGTTTTCAAAATTAGTTGTTCGGACATCAGCAGAGGTGATTTCCATCTAGTCTCATCATTTGACGAGGGCTCTCTCCACTCACAACATAGATATGGTCTCCTTTCACCCACATCATTAGAATCGCATCCAACTACTTACGTTTATTATGACTGCACCATTTTTAATTGAATGGAGAAAGAAAGACTCTAAAAAAACAAATTCTAAACTATACCTCTTAATCCAGCATCTCGCGACTTTCATATTCATTGATCATATGTTGAATTCTCATATAAATCTTAACATTTCATTTTGTTGTGTGAAATTTCTGCACAGCCGATATACTGTTCGATTAGTAATTCGTTTCATTATTAATCCATCTTCAAGATTTTTTTTAAATTCCAGTTAATGCAGAGAAGGGTTTTTTTTTGGGGGGGAAGGGTTGTCTTGTGTATCTTTTTTCATTTTTGAATTTACTGCTTTTTATAAATAAATGCAACATATTTCCTGGGCAAATAAAAACCTTTAATTTTTATTGATGCTTTTACTCTGCAGATAAAAACCACAACGATGAATTTAGTGGTGATGTATCGGCGTGCAATATTATTAGTCTGCGAGGGCGGCGAGCGGGCAGAATCGTTACCGCGCCGGAAAAAATGCTTAGCGGCATTTCTTCCGACATCACGTTCTGAGTTCAAATGCCGCCAGGGTTGACTTGCCTTTTATCCTTTCGGGGTCGATGAAGTAATTAACATTTGAGCACTGGAGTCGATGTAATCGAGTTCCCCCACACACACGCACACACACACACACACACACACACACACACACACACACACAATTGGTGACCTTGTGTCAAAATTTGAAACCAATTTTATCATCCTGCGATGAAATTATGAAGTGATGAAGTTACTGGCGACATACTTAGCATTATGTAATTACCGGCGAAGAGCTTACAATGAACAATACATACATACATACATACATACATACATACATACATACATACATACAAACATACATACATACATACATAAAGAAATACTAGGTTCCTCCAAGAAAGAGCAAAAGAAAATGACGCGCATCCTTGAAATCCAATCTATTAGCAGCACGGTGAAAATTTGTGAGGCATTCCATTTGAGACTCTTTCCATGAATATATACACACAATTGTGTATCTACAAGGACATTTATGTAAAAAGTGATGAGCACGCAAACAACAAACAAAAACAGGCAAAGATAGCCAGAAACTACAAACACTGCAAGTCCCAATGAAAGTATAATACCCAGAGAGTATTGCATATAATACATTGAGAGTATCGTTTTTAAAACATGGCGGGTATTGCTTACAATAACATTAAGCATTATAACACATCGAAGGAATTTTGTGGAGGTTACTAAGTTTAGTTGAAGCCAAAATTTGATTTTCAAAGTCCTTCGTCTGAAGACGGTCGAGTAATGACTGGTAGGAGAAAAGGAGCGAAGAGGTTAAATGGTAAGAGCAGGAAGGGATAGCTTGCTGTATTACAAAATAAGTACCAATATGGGTGAACACACCGTTGTGCAGCTAAGAAGTTCGTTTGAAGCCACTTGGTCTCGGGTTCAATCCACAGCGTAGTACTTTAGGCAAGTGCCATCTGCTATAATCCCAGATTGATCAATATCTTCTGACTGGAATTTTGTAGACGAAAAACAAAGATAGTTGCAAAGCGAGCTCTGTGCGCGTGCCGTGTATGTACGTGTGTGTTGATGTTGTATATGCCGCATAACATAGCGGTTCCACAAATAAAGATCGATAAAAAATAAGCACCAAACTGAAATAAGATGGTCTTTTAAAAAAAAGGCTTTGGAGATTATAGTGTCCCATCATGGCCACCATACAATGACTGAAGCCAGTAAAAAAAAAGAAAAGAAGAATCAATATAATATGATTCATCTTTTAAAATCTGAAATTAAACACACTAAACTATCAAGTTTATGAAATTTACTGTTATCGGGCTATAAACCATTAACGGTTTCCTCTTATTGTTAACCTATTGTTGTAAACCTCGCGTATATTATCGTATAAAACACTTCCTTATCCCGTATTGTAAATATTTCCTTTGTAGTACTAAGGGGATATTTACCTACTTAAACAACTAAAACTGTTGGCAATAACTTACGTATATCGTAATTTCGAGAGGATAACGGATCAAGATTTTCGACGAAATACTCAGCACAGGCTAGTCGAAATATTCTTTTCTACTCTAGGCACAAGACCCGAAATTTTAGGGAGGGGGCCAGTGGATTAGATTGACTCTAGTACGCAACTGGTACTTAATTTATCAACCCTGAAAGGATGAAAGGCAAAGTCGACCTCGGCGGCATTTGAGCTCAGAACGTAAAAACAGACCAAATACCGCTAAGCATTTCGCCCGTCGTGCTAACGTTTCTGTAAACTCGCCGCCTTAAGCTAGTCGAAATATTGACTTTAGTATTGTTACTGAGATTAACTGCAAATATCTCTATATAATTATTCTTTCTACTATAGGTGCGGAGCCTGAAATTTTCGGGGATACGGAAGGTAGTCAGTTGCATCGACCCCAGTACTTGACTGGAAATTACTACGAAAGGATGAAAGGCAAAGTCAGCCTCAACGACATTTAAACTGAGAACGTTAAGTGCCAGAAGAAATGCCGCTAAGCATTTTGTCCGACGCGCCAGCGATTCTGCCAGCCAACCCCTAAACATCTATATAAAAGTAGCCGATATAAATGTTGGTTGGTTGGTTGGTTGGTTGGTTGGTGTCTAGACATAGGGGAAGAGAGAGTGGAAAAGACGTAGAGGGAGCTAACATAAGAGGTGTAGGATAAGAGTACACATGAGGTTTCATAGCTGGCAATGACAACTTCCCGAAAAATGCACATCTAAAGATATATTTATTGCAAATATACAAATGAGAATCTTGTTTTATTTAATTTCAATATAAGATAATAAATATTTTTTTGGAAAATTTGTATTCATTTCATCATTTTGTATAAGTAGCAAGGAACGGCCAGACGGCCAGAGGGAGAAAGAAGGTTACAACCAGCCAACAATGAGACACAACTTCCCTCGACTCTAAGTTGTTAATTTTAGATACAAAATCAAAGGTATCCTGAATATAGGAACTTGATCGTTTGCGACGGGGAGTAGAAAGCCATCCAGCCATTCCGAAATTTGGGCCGTACAGCATTCATATCCGCTGCAAATTGGGCGCATTGGAGGAAATCTTTCGAACTTTCTGTGTATTTTAGGGAGACCATAAAATACAGGTGTTCTTCTTTCTGACCTTAAAATCCTAGATTCAGCCTTACTAACGAAATTGTTTTCCTCCATTTCCAGAATTATTTTGTCAAGTTCCTCTCTGTAATTGAGGTTTGGATCGACAGGTAATTCTTCATATGAAGTTTTGTCATTTAAAACTTCTTCACAAGCCGAAATATACTCACTTTTGTCCATAATGACGATAGCGCCTCCCTTATCCGCCATCTTAACAATAGAATCGT
>NC_068989.1:35134013-35135429 GCF_001194135.2 Octopus bimaculoides | reverse complement strand
CGTATGGACGCTGGTTACTCTCGTTCATAGTTTAACGTTTGGATTTCTGAAATTTTGAATTTTAATCACCTTTTGTTTTGAACTTGAGAAAGACAAACGTGCTGTCGAAATATTGTTCAAAGAATAAAACATCTATACAATCGAATCGCACTCTTCGTCTTGACTATTTACCTTCGTGAAGAGTTACGTCAATCCTTTTTAAAATATATTATTATTATTATTATTATTATTATTATTATTATTATTATTATTATTATTATTATTATTATCATTATTATTATTAATCCTTTCGGGATCGATGAAATAAGTACCAGTTAAACACTGGGGTCGATGTAATCGACTGGCCCCTCCGCTAAAATTCAGGCTTTGTGCCTATGGTAGAAAGAATTACCATTATTATTATTATTATTATTATTATTATTATTATTATTATTTTTATTATTAAAATGTTCAATAACATTTTTTCCAACTCTTTACGTTCTGAGTTCCAATTGCTCCTAGGTTAACTTTCCTTCCGTCATTTCGCGGTCGATAAAGTAATTACAAGTTGAACACTGAGGTCGATGGAATCGACTAAGCCCTCCCCCTAAACATTGATGACCTTGCCAAAAGTTGGAGGCAATTTGACAGAATTGTTAGCGCGTCGAACAAAAAGCTTAACATTTCTTCCGGCTCTTTATGTTCTGAGTTCAAATCTCGCGGAGATCAGCTTTGCTTTCATCCTTTCGAGGTTGATTAAATAAAGTACCAGTCACAGACTAGAGTCGTTGTAAACGACTTTCTCCTCATCTCAAAATACTTGACCTTGTGCCAAAATTGAAAAGAATTATTATTATTATTATTATTATTATTATTATTATCATTATTATTATTATTATTAGTGAGTGAGAGAGCAGAGCATGCCATCAAAGTGATACTAGAGTACAAATGCACGAAGTCCAATATACTCATCATGACTACCCGTCTGATAAGCTTACACAGGATACATGCATCACAACTATATGTGCCCGGCATGGTGATCTCATATCAAGATAAACAGCGCATGACCTTGCAGGGGGTGGGCCAGTTAGAATTTTCTTCACATTGAGTAGTCCATCCCGCTCCAAAGGTCCTTGAATAAGGTTTATTTAAAGATGATAAACAAAACACCCATGTTTCCAGAGGTATATTATTCTCCTCTCATAACATGGCTATGATGCTCCCCCACTACTTCTACTGGTGATCAGAAATGCACATATTGTCAGCCACTGAGAGACATGCTCAACTAGTTAAGGTCAAACAACTGACAAGCAAATCTGTGGTGTTGAGCAGAATATTTGCTGTAGCCCATCTCTTATACCAAAACAAAACATTATTATTATTATTATTATTATTATTATTATTATTATTATTATTATTATTATTATTATTATTATT
>NC_068989.1:35131970-35133641 GCF_001194135.2 Octopus bimaculoides | reverse complement strand
TGCCTTTCATCCTGTCAAAATTGATAAAATAAGTACCAGCTGAGCACTTGGGTCGATGTAATCGACTACTAAGTCCGAAATTGTTAGCCTTGTGCCAAAATTTGGAACCGTTGTTGTTGATGTTGCTGCTGCTGTTGTTATTTTTGTTGTTGTTGTTGTTGTTGTTAGTAGTAGTAGTAGTAGTAGTAGTAGTAGTAGTAGTAGTAGTAGTAGTAAGGGGCGAGCTGACAGAATTGTTAACACGGCGAACAAAATATTTAAGCGGTATTTCTTTATGTCGGTAAAATAAAGTATAACAGTTCAGTACTGGGGTCGATGTAATTGACTGGCCTGCTCCCTTAAAATGACTTGCCTTCCCCAAAAATTTGAAACAATTATTCAAGATGGTACAGTATGGTTTGAGAGAGAAATTTGTTTTGCTAGGTTGGCCGCTATTTCTGGCTGGTTGAGAGACTACGTCATGGTTCCCTTGATGAACTACAAGTACTGAGGTTAAGAAAATAAGGAAAACCGTTTCGGTGAGAAATGGAAAAGTGGTTGACAAATAGTTGGTGACCTGAGAAACTGAGATTTTTGTGTCTGTAATTTTTAACTGAATCAGAAGGGCGAATATAGTAGCACTAGGTCACGTTTTTATTTGGATTTATTTTTCTTTTAAGCTTGTAGCATATGTTACAAAGGGGTCATAATTAAAACAGAAACTTCTCTTAACTACTACTGAAGAGTTACGTTTTCTAGCTTGACCAAATCTATTTGCCGATATTGGAAATATATTTGTCCACTGATCATTTCAATGAAATCGTTCAGTCTATTTTGTCACATGTTACTTCTTAGTTCAGTTTTAATTCTTCCAGTTTTGAAAATAAGCGTTCTCAGCTACAGTTGGTAATCAAGAGTGATAAATAGAGGCGCAAGGCGTTTCCTACATTTATAAAATAAAACTTTGAAAATTGTCAATTATCAAATGATAAAACTGTAAATGTTCAAGGTCTTTTGTGGCGCCAGCATGAAAAGCAAGATTATTTTTAAGTTATCTGCACAAATTTTTCACCAAATTGTTCTTCCAGAAACTTGTGGGTATGATTCAACTAGAGATGATGACCTCTTTACAATTTTTGCAGGTCTAAATGGTTGTTACTGTTGAAGGTATCTAAATATACCATTTACCCTTTGATATGCTTGCTGGCATTTCGACAAGAGAGAAAAGAAGCTGTCAATAATGAGAATAACAGCTCAGTTTTTAAACTTCTAAGAAAGTGTTGAAGATTCAATAAACGGATCAAGATACTGAAACCAGTGAAATTATCCCATTTGCAATTTTGCTTCGCGTTGGTGGTTGATAATTTTCCGACTCAGTTAAACTCTTGTCATTTTGTTCAATGTCTAAAAATGTCTAAGAATGTCTAAAAACTTAAATATATGCATGCAAGGATTCACACTAGACACAAGCAGTGATTAAGTCCATACCAGAAAATTACGAGGGAACTGTAGTTATTTGATCCTCCTATATACACATTATTTCTGTTTCTTGTTTTATCAAGTTTGAATGGAAAATTACGTGAATTCATATTTTATAGTGTCTGCCTTTGGAATAGTTTCTAGTTATTGAACTTCACATCGGACAACTTTGATAGACTGGCGCACCCAGCTTCTGTTCGCAATATATATATA
>NC_068989.1:35131563-35131900 GCF_001194135.2 Octopus bimaculoides | reverse complement strand
ATGTATATATATTTATTAGATAGATAGATAGATAGATAGATAAATAGATAGATAGATAGATAGATAGATAGATAGATAGATAGATAGATAGATAGATAGATAGATAGATAGATATGCGTATGTATCAATATAGCAAAACTTAATAAATTGATCTGTCTAACTTGCTTATCCCTACATTTATTTCTAAACCTGCTTAAGCTTAATTCTCTTCGGCACTTCTAAATGTATTCTATACGGAGAATAACTGATTCTCATCTATGAACTATATACGTTTATACTCATATGTATATAATGTATATATACATATAAACACACACACATATATATATATATATAT
>NC_068989.1:35130089-35131106 GCF_001194135.2 Octopus bimaculoides | reverse complement strand
AATCAATTGAAATTATCGAAAATAAATTCTATTCAAAAATATAGCTACTCGTCAGATCGTAAGTAGAACAATAATTAGATATATATCTCAACCAACAATAAGTACCAAATGAATTAATATGAAATACTTATATAAAGATAGAAAAATTATTTTAAAAATATCATAATATCAAAATAATAACCATTCAATAATCATCCCTTCATCCATTATAATAACATGTATATTATATACAAAAAACATCTTACATAAATTATCATTGTTTTAAATTATCATTGTTTTAAATACAAGTTGAACGAAGTTTAAGTTTAAAATAATAATGAAGATAAAATTAGTACATATTTAACCGGTGTAATAGTTAAAGCTATACTATTTAAAGCTAAAGACATACACATTATATGTATATACATGTGTGTGTGCGTGTGTGCGTGTGTGTGTGTGTGTGTGTGAACAACTCTCATTCAAACCACACTTAAAATGTATTAATCTGCTTCGTTTGTCCGAGTGCATTTTATTCTTTCATTCATATGGAAGTAAAATTGTTTACTTGATCCATGGTCCAACTTTCGTTAGACATGCCAAACAGACATAATCATGATTTCATGCAGGAGGTATTCTTTTCTGCTCTAGGCACAAGGCCCAAATTTTTTGGGAAGGGGGCCAGTCGATTAGATCGACTTCAGTACGCAACAGGTACTTAATTTATCGACCCCGAAAGGATGAATGGCAAAGTCGACCTCGAGGAAATTTGAAGTCAGGCGTAACGACAGATGAAATTTGAACTCATGCGTAACGACAGATGAAATATTGCTAAGCATTTTGCCCGGCGTGCTAACGTTTCTGCCAGCTCGCCGCCTTTTCATGCGAGAGATATTGGTTTGTTCGTGTACTCTGATTCCACCCACACACATCTTTTCTGTCACTGAATCTGCATAATTTACCCTTCGCGCTAGCAGAACTTTTGATATGTCGGACAAAATGCTTAGCAACTTTTCTTTCGGTTTTATACGTTCTTGTATT
>NC_068989.1:35121190-35126190 GCF_001194135.2 Octopus bimaculoides | reverse complement strand
CTCCATAACAATCGGTAAGTGAAAATGAGATTCTGATTTGGTGAACTGGAAATTTCTTTACATTTTCCTGTGTAGGGCTCCTGATTGGTCGATAGAGTCAATGCATGGGAATATTTATTTTACCAAAACACAAAGTCTTTTCTCAAAATACAAATGTAACACTGATATATCAGTGGCTGGGCTAGAAGCGGGAGGTCGGCGCCTGTGATTCGTTTCTAAAACTGCTGGAAGGAATGGAGAATGTTACCATAAGACTGGAGCTTTGCTCCAAACTCTTAGAACAGAAATTACTCCGCGAAAGTCATCCAAGATTTAAGTAATAGTATTAAATTGGGTGACGGATTGATCTTGCCACAATAAAACAAAAACATTCCCTCTGAGAAACTTTCACAATTTCTGCCAAATTTTACTGACAAGGCACTGGTCAACCCGAGGTTCAAGGTACCTTGAAATAGGATCGAAACTGAATCCATGTAGGTGCTGAAGAAATTTTTTAACCACACAGCCACGTCTATAAAGCATTCAGTGCAACGTTCTACTGCATTTGCAATCTCTGCCACCACCACCACCTTCTAAATACTCGAAATTTTTTTATTTGTTTATTTTGCACATAGGCTGTGTGGTTAAGAAGCTCACTTTGCTACCTCGTTGTTTCGGATTCAGTCCCACTGCGCGGCACCTTGGGTAAGCGGTTTCTGCTATAGCCTTCGCCGACAAATGCCTTGCGAGTGCGTTTGGTAGACGGAAACTGTGTGGAAGCACATTGTATATATGTATACGTCTTTGTGTTTGTTTGTTCCGACCCCTTCATAACTGGTGTTGGTTGGCTTACATCCTGTAACTTAATGGTTCAGTAAAAGATACCAATAGAATAAGTAGCAGACTTTAAAACATGTACTCGGACCGATTTGCTCGACTAAGCCCATCAAGGCGTGCCCTAGCAGGCAGCAATCCAGTGACTGAATCAAGTAAAAGGCGAATGACAGAATCAACTCCAGAATATCAATGACCATCGCCGACTCGGTTTCACATTTTGGTTGTGACTATTTCACTTTATTTTCGCAGTCAACGTCCTAGAGAAACGCATAAACGCCACAAGTTTCCTTTCTTATTCATTTAAAGTCATTCGGCATCTTTTTTAAAATCTATATATTTGTCAGGGAATAGGGAAACGGGTTCGTGGCTGATAGGACCTCTGAATTTAGTGCCAATGACGTGAGTGGAGACCGGTTTAAAAGTCGAGAATAACGACATTATGAAGAAACCAGGAAGTGAAGTAGATACGTTCGAAGATAGTACAATTGTCTTGTAATATTTAATCTCGATTTGGAGTTTGACTTCGAATTTCACTGGGGGTGGAGGGTTCGATAAGATAATTTACTAACGGGTAAAGTTAATCAACTACTCCACTCAACTTCTCTTTTAATAACTGTATGGTCATGTGCCAAATTGGTGGATTGTTAGTTTTGTAAAGAACTGGCCTATAATCAACAGAATCGATAAAACAAATATATTACTAATATAGGTTTTATCGTTTCTGATCAAAGGAAGGAAATAGGACAGACTTTCGGAATAGCTGTCACTACCACACGAGAAAGGTAAATGCGCGGAACTGGGGAGCAAATGCATAACAATTTTAATTTTTTGAGAAAAAGATCCATTGAGAATTGTAATTGCCGTTGCATGAAATACAGGAATACTAAAAAAAAAAATGAAGGAAAGTAAGTAATTCCTTGCTCTTTTCTTTACCCACGAGGTAGTGATAGCTATTCCGAGAGTCCCCGTAAAGGGAACGCAAATTTGATCAAGATAATACCAGAAACACATATAAAGCATAAACCTGTCTCCTTCTGTAGGGTTTAAACCAACTCCTCAAAAATGCAGTTATGAAATTTTGGAGGAAGATAAATAACTCTATGAAAACTGAAAGAACAGAGAAGGTTTTGCTAACGAATAATTTTATGACCATGCTGGAATCGAAACCATCAAATATAAATACAAACACATACATTCTTTGTATATATGCGCGAGTGTACTACGAGACATGCTCGGCGTGTGTGTGTGTGTGTGTGTGTGTGTGTGTGTGTGTGTGTGTGTGTGTGTGTGTGTGTGTGTGTGTGTGTGTGTGTGTGTGTGCGTGCGTGTGTGCATGTGTGTGTGTGTGTGTATGGTTTGTAAATTAAAATAGCGAATGAATCCGAAATATTTTCGTTCAGATTTCCAAGAGAAAGATGGAAAGGAAAGAAAAATATCTGCGAGAGATAAAGGAAACTGGCAATGAAGGAACCCCAAAGGGTGAGAGAAAGAGATATTGACTGAGATGCCAGCAGACAGAAACTACAGTTGTAATGAAAGTGTATAAAATAAAAAGCTGTAAGAAACGGGAGGAAGCAATATATAAAAAAAGGAAGCAAGGGGTCGCTAAAATACACACTTGTAGATAGTATACAAACCTGTCCTTTTCTGCAGCATTCCGTCAACGGGTGGTGGCGGGTGCAGTGGTCGCGCCCACGTGACTACAGGTCCACATTTAGGGATATCCAATATAACTAACAGTAAGGCCCAGAACAAGAAATCTGTTAACGGCCGAAGTCCATCCCTTCTAGCAATAGCCGCCGACTTTGCAAAGAAGAAGCCATAACGAAAATACGTTGTAGTTGCAGTTACGGGACTGTAAGTCTGAGAATCACTGTAAGACAGCAAGCCGGCTTTCTGGTCGCCAGTGCCATCTCTCTCAAAATTATCATCGTCTTTGTCAGCTTTTCTTGGAGAAACTCTATCCGGGAAAAGTGTGACGTTTATAGTGACACCTCTGCCTATTGTGGTTGTCGTAGCTGTTATTGGTACGACACAGTGGGTAGAGCTAGTGGGTGCTATAGATGTTAGGATGGCAGTGGTAGCAGTAGAAGGAATGGTCATGCTTACTCTTGCTGCTACCGTCGTTGATGCTGCTGTTGCTGCTACTACTACTGATAGAGATAATGTTGTTGTTGTTATTGTTGTTGTAGTTGTTCCCGTTGTTAGACTTGAGCACTTCCACTGTGGCAAGCGATTCCTTGTCGTCTCTAGCTCAGACATACGATCTCTTTAGGAGGTCGAGTTTTTTGCCTTTCTTATAATTTCCCTTTCCAGCCATCCAACCATCTCTCTATCTCTCTGACTCTAACACTATTTAAACTGACTGCCTTTCTATTCTTACTTTCTGTCTGACTCTCACTATTTCTGTCCCTCTTTCAATCTCCCCAGAGTCTCCTCACTCTGCCCTTCCCCCAATGTCTGCTACAATACACTGCCAAGAAATAACTTTTAGAATTGTTTTAGGGTTTTCAACTTTTCAATGTAGAACTTGTTGCTGTAGCCAACTGTTCTAATAATTACGGCAGTATTATTATTATTATTATTATTATTATTATTATTACTGTTGATGCTGCTGCTGTTGTTGCTGCAATTGTTTAATACTACAACAATAATCGTTATAATTATATTTATAACTGTCTAATAAAGGTACAAAACCTGAAATTTTGGTGGCGGTGGGTGGGAGTGTCATCGATTAATATCAACTCAGTTCTTAACTATTATTGTTCTTTTTCATATTGTTATTTTAGAAATAAATATTAAATATTAGAAATCATAATTATCGTTAACGTTTGTGATACTTGTATTATTGATGATGATAATGATGGTGATGGTGGTGGTAGTAGTGGTGGTAGTGGTAGTGGTGATGACGACGACGACGACGGTGGTGATGATGATGATGATGATGATGATGATGATGATGATGATGATGATGTTGATGATGATGATGATGACGGTGATGGTGATGATGATAAAGGTGGTGGTGGTGGTGTTTGGTTTGTTATGATTGTGTGTATATAATATATAGATATATATCGTGTTTCTTCAAGTTGCCTTGTCCTGCTTCTATGTTCTCTTTTCTACTCAACACCAACCCCCTAACTCATTCTCTCTCTCTCTCTCTCTCTCTCTCTCTTTCTCTTTTTCTCCCCCACCCTCACTGTATTTCTCTCTCTTTTTCTCGCTCTCTCTTTCTACCTCTTCCATCCTATCCCCTATTCTCAGACAGACTGCTAACCAGCAAGTATCTCCCCCACCCCTATACACACGTACACACATTTCTGCTTTAGAAAAGAAAAAAAATTACAAAAAGAAAAAGAGACCATCTCACCTATACACACACACACGCACATACACACACACACACACACATAACCACGCTCGCGCGCGCACACATTCGCACAGTCACACATGCATGTCTCCATTCACGCAAGCATACCCGTCCACCTCTTAACATCAGTGCACTCATTCACACATATGAACTCATGTATACACACACACACACACAAGCACATATACACATATACACTCACACATTCAAAAAGAAGTTGAGCAGACATACAATGAAACACACAAAACATACATACTTACACACACACGAGTACACGAGTGCACATGTAAAGAACACACAAGAAGCAAACGCATAGAAGAAAAAGAGCACTTATATACAGTAAGGAAGAGGGGGAAATAACGCGGGAGGCCATCTCACAAACGGAAACACATATAGGACACACACTCACACACACATACATACACACAAACTTAAATAGGGCAGCCATTCACACACACACACACTAATAGGGGTAGGCATTCCCGTGCTCACATACACAAACGAGTACGTGTGTGTATAAATAAATAGATAGATAGATAGATAGATAGATAGATAGATAGATAGATAGATAGATAGATAGATAGATAGGTATATATATACGTATACATATATGTATATATACATATATATATATACATATCCATCCATCCGTCCATCCATACATGCATACATGCATACATACATGCATGTATGTATGTCTATATATATGTATGTATGTATGTATGTATATATATTTTTTTATGCATGAAGAAACAGCTATATATATATATATATATATATATATATATATATATATATATATATATATATATAT
>NC_068989.1:35117691-35120988 GCF_001194135.2 Octopus bimaculoides | reverse complement strand
ATACATACATACATACATACATACATACATACATACATACATACATATTTGTATGTATCCTACACGATACAAAGGATCATGGATGGAAGCAAATATAAGCAAGCACAAAAACACATGTGGCATAATAATATTAATTACGAAAAATGTATCAGTACAAGTGCGCTAACTTTGCGTTTTTCTTTATTGAAAACGTTGTGTCGGTCGGTTGGGTTCACGCCTCGCACTTACAATGTTTTCATATTTAGGAAATAAATAGAGCTTCTTTATTTTGTTTTGTTTCGTTTTGATTTTTATCATTATGAAGTTTAAAGGCATTTAAAAGAATAACTGGTACATAACGTGAAGCAAATCCAAAAACATAGACTTTGAGAACGCAAACATTTTGATCGTTATATGAAGTAGATAGCAAGGCGGCCAGCTGGCAGAATCGTTAGCACGCCAGACAAAATGCCTAACAGTATTTCATCAGTTTTTATGTTCTGAGTTCAAATTCCGCCAATGTCGACTTTGCTTTTCATTTCCTCGGTTCGATAAAATAAGTACCGGTGAGCTGGCAGAAATGTTAGCACGCCGAGCGAAATGCTTAGCTCTATTTCGTCTGTCTTTACGTTCTGAGTTCATATTCCCCTTTCGGGGTCAATAAATTAAGTACTAATTGCGTACTGGAGTCGATCTAATTGACAGGTCGCCTCCCGCAAAATTTCGAGCCTTGTGCCTAGAGTAGAAAAGAATACTGGTTTCGATGTAACTGACTTATCCCTCCCCTAAAATCACTGGCCTTGTGCCAAAATTTGAAACAAATATGATGCAGATACCTATCAGCAGAAGTTATCACTACCAAACAGCAAAGTCTTCGACTTATACTCTTGGAGTCAACTTTGCACCCTTCGTGATTGGTAAATAAAATACCCATCTTAAACTGCCGTCGATTCTCCTCTTACTCTCTCTTTCTATCTGTCCCTCTTTCTATCCCAGAAGAAATTGATTGTGGTCAGACCTAGTAAGAGACTGGCTCGCTCAGATGAAAAAATGCCCAAGACATGCCGTATATCACGTAGGTGTCCTTATGACTGCAGCAAAGAACTGAACGCCCAAGGCCAGTCACGTATGTGGGTGGATGTGCGCGCGCGCGCGTGTGTATGAGTGAGTTTGCGTAAGAATATGTGACGGTAAATCCTTTTCTAATCTAGGCACAAAGCCCGAAATTTTGGAGAGGGAGCCAGTCGATTAGATCGACCCCAATACGCAACGGGTACTTAATTTATCGACCCCGAAAGGATAAAAGGCAAAGTCGACCTCGGCGGAATTTGAACTCAGAGCGTAAAGACAGACACAATACCGATAAGCATTTCACTCGGCGTGCTAACGTTTCTGCCAGCTCTGTCGAGCACTAGAGGCGATGAAATTGATAAGTATCCTTCCCTCCAAATTTCAGACCTTGCGACAAAATAATGAGTGGAAGTGTACAGCTACGTACGCATATCTATATCTTATATTTCTATTACAGATTATTGGCGTCATAAGAATTTATAAGCTTTCGGGAGGACCTGAACTAAATCTTTTTTAGGAATATCTCGAAGCTCACACATAAAGCTATAAATAATCCTTTCTACTGGATGCACAACGCTTCGTATTTGGGGGAAGGGATTAAGTCGAGTACATCAACCTCAGTGCGTAACTGGTACTTATTTAATCGATCCCGAAAGGATAAAAGGCAAAGTCGACCTCGGCAGAATTTGAACTCAAAACGCGAAGACGGACGAAATGCTGCGAAGCATTTTACTCGACGTCCTAACGATTCTTATTTCTTTATTGCCCACAAGGGGCTAAACACGGAGGGGACAAACAAAGACAGACAAATGGATTAAGTCGATTACATCGACCCCCGTGCGTGACTGGTACTTAATATATCGACCCCGAAAGGATGAAGGGCAAAGTCGACCTCGGCGGAATTTGAACTCAGAACGTAACGGCAGACGAAATGACGCTAAGCATTTCTCCCGGCGCGCTAACGATTCTTCCAGCTCGCCACCTTACATAAAGCTGTAAATAATAGTATGTGAATATTGGCTTTTAGCCAGGAAAAGTCGAAGGCTGCCTGTGGGACTGTCACGTCAAAAAGAGGCGTGGATTCTATTACAGGTGTCTATCAGTCATGGGTACACTTGGCAATTTCCGGATTCCTCGTGGGTCTAGGGGCCCAATTTCGAACTATGTTCACTGTTGGATTGCTGTCAATAAATATAGAGCCTGGTGCATTGATTTGCTCGGGAACCTATAATGACTGCTGAGTCGGCCATGGTTTTAACCATAGAAATATAAACAAGAGTGCATTTTGTAACAAAAGTCAGTAAGAGAGTTTCTCTCATGGTAACTATCGCAATAAAGTTTGTCCTAAAAGAATATCCACGTTTAAGTGGGGATAAATATTACTTCTCGATACTGATATTGCCTCTGTCCCAAATAAACATCGCAACACCAGCGCCCATTCTTGCACTGTTATTCTATATATCACTGACAGGAAGATGAATCGCTACTATTTCTAGCGATTGGGGGTCCATCATTGACAAGACCAAAGAAGGTCGAAATCGCGTTATCTGGTAATCTCGGCGCTGAATGTGGTGGGGATTTATCTCACCGCTAAACAAGAGTGCATTTTGCACCAAAGTCAATGTACAAGTTTCTCTCGTGGTATCTACGGCAGAATATCCAAGTTTAAGCGGAGATTAATAAATAGAGAATGCAAAAAATGGTTCAAATAGGTTGTTTCACTTGTGGCAGATTAACAATATTTACTCTTTTACTTGTTTCAGACATTTGACTGCGGCCATGCTGAAGCACCGCCTTTAATCGAACTAATTGACCTAAGGATTTATTCTTTGTAAGCCTAGTACTTATTCTATCCCCTGCGTATTATATATTATATATATATATATATATACCGTAAATCCTCGAGTATAGGCCGCCCTTGAGTATAATACGCAGGGGATTTTTAGGAGGCTGTACCTCTGAAAAACCTAAACCTTGTGCATAATACGCACCCCTTCTCTAACTTCAGTCAAGGACGTCTATACAACGTCGTTGGTTTGTAAACATATATACGGTAACGTCCTTTATTATTATTGTATACATAACATAATGCAAACGTGTAGCTTTTTTGTGCACTTTGCAGAAAATAAAGAAATAACAGTAATAACGTCAGTGAAAAATAAATATTAAGTAAATTGCCTTTCACATATTTATCACTATCAGTTACAAAAGCAAAAGCAAAAACATTTATTCAAATCCTTCAAATTC
>NC_068989.1:35112010-35115159 GCF_001194135.2 Octopus bimaculoides | reverse complement strand
TATATATAATATAATATAAATGCCTAATTTCACAAATTTAGAATCGAATGTGGAACTTATCAGCAATGTGAAGATATCGACGACAATTTTCTCGGGCCATAACATGGTAAAAATGACGATGTCCAACATTAATTAAAGAAGTATTTCATATAGATGGCACCCAAACCCTATCCAATCTGATCTTTTAGAAAGCTGACTGGAAGTCAACTCCAGCAAAGTTGGCTTAAAGTCTCTCCATTCAAGACAATGCGAGCCATATGCATTAAATTTGCCACACAGAAGAGAGACAATACATACAAAAATAGCATTCCCCGAAACAGGAGAGCCCTAATGAGACAGAGAACTAAATAAACTTAAATAATAATTTAATGTCGGCGAAAAATCCTTCTTCAAAGAGGCCCTCTTAAAGATCGTAAATAAACTCAGACTGCTGTGAAAAAAAGGAATAAAAAGAAACCTAAAGCCATCTGCAAGTTTGTGGAAGCACCTACCTCGGTGCACTACAATATAGGACCACTGTTTGAAGAAGATGACTCACTAACTGCAGACCCCAGGAGGATAAGTGAAGTGCTAAATAAACAATTCCAAAGTGTCTTCACCTTTCCACTGGGAAATATGCAAATAAGCAAACCAATTGAGTTTTTCAACATTGCAGATCTACATGAGAATATGGCAACCATCGATTAAATTGATATAAAGGAAGAAGTTGTAATACTGAT
Organism: Octopus bimaculoides; assembly: GCF_001194135.2. Lineage (NCBI taxonomy): Eukaryota > Metazoa > Mollusca > Cephalopoda > Octopoda > Octopodidae > Octopus > Octopus bimaculoides. The sequence continues at coordinate 35,114,440 of NC_068989.1, read as the reverse complement.
TAGATGAACTCGAACTCAGTAACGGGCCTAAATAGATTTCCAGCATGTTCTTTTAAAGACATGCATGAAAGCTCTCGCAAAACACTTTTTCAGCGTTTCCCTGCATGTGGTAGACTTCTCAAAATGTTAAACGAAGGTATAATAAAGGAGGAAGCAGAGCAGATGCTAAAAATTACAAGTCTATCTCTCTGACCTCATATGTTGTCAAGGTCAGAAGATATGCAGATCACGTTCTTGGAAGAATATAACTTACTCACAAACATGCAACATGACTTCCGTCCAGCAAGGAGCTGCCCCAGGCAACTACTGCAGCATTTTGATTGGGTATTGAAACAACAGCTCAATCACTCAAATATGGATATATCTCGAATATGATATATCTCGACTTTGCCAAGGCCTTCCACGAAGTTGATCATGGAATGATACGTCACAAACTGCATAACCTTGATATTGCTGAAAAATTAGGAGAGTGGCTGCATGACTTTTCAAAAGACAAAAGTCCACCAATGGTGTTTTCTCTCGGGAGACATCAGTTCTCAGTGGAGTCCCTCAAGGAACTGTACTGGGACCACTACTATTTGTGGTGGCTCTCTCAGACATGCCCGCAACCATACAGTCATCTACTCTCACCAGCTATGCTGATGACACAAAAGTATCACAGGCAGTCAAGGATCCTGTTGACATCCTAAAACTGCGGAAAGACCTGAATGCAATATACAGACAGTTCAATACTGAAAAGTTTCAAGCCTTCCACTATCTGCCCACAAACAGACTATATTCGAAATACTTAGGACGCCACAGAATAATACCAAAGATCATGTCATCTCCATCTAGAATTAGGACTCAGTACTGTAACAGCTTGGGTTTCACGGGTCCTCAACTATTCAACATCTCGCTCTTTCTATCTCTGTCTCTTTATTAAATACGTGTGCATGTGTGTGTATATACGGCTTCTCCGACGCCTCTTCTTCTTCTTCCTCCTCCTCCTTTGTCTATGATTCTTTTCCTTTCACTGACACATTGCCTGCCACGAAGACTAGTAAATGCACTCACCCCACAGCCATTATGTTAACTCTCTCTTTGTCTTTGTTTTACTCTCTCTCTCTCTTCTTCTCTATCGCCCTTTCTCTCTCTTTCTTTTTTTCTCTTTTCCTCTCTCTCTCTCTCCCTTTCTCTCTTTCTTTCTTTCTCCTCCCTTTACGATGTAACGCATGACTGGAGAAATCAACCAACCAACCTTTATGTTGGCTGTTATTATACAAAGTTTATTTGAATTATTCATATTAGCAGAAAGACCACCCTTCGGGCGGTTTTCTGCTAGCCCCTTGATAATATTTTCATATTTGATTCCCATTTCTAATCATTTCTTTGTATAATGGTGCTCACTTGCTTAGTAAATATTGCTTTCATTATTATTTTACCACAATCATAATCTCTTTTTTTTAAACAAACATCACGGTAGTCCAACAAAAGAGGGACAAGTAGTTTGTCAAGTTTTACTTTCCCCTCAAAGCAACAATTCAGCAGCCCATCTGGAGGCTTTGCAGTGTGTGTGTGTGTGTGTGTGTGTGTGTGTGAGAGAGAGAGAGAGAGAGAGAGAGAGAGAAAGGGAGAGAGAGAACATTGCAAACAATGAATGAAATAAACATGAAATGAAAAAATCGTATAAATAAAAGGGCATTACTACAGATGTATATGCCCCCAACTTTGTTGCCTCATAACATCTAGAAAAATGGATACTTTTAAACAAAATTTACTACAAATACCGCTTAGATGTTGTGGCTTCAGTGTATATAGGGATTTATGGGGAAGAATTTTTGCGAGGGGTGGAGAAAGGAGTTTCAGAAAATTCACGCCATCTGACTTTTTTCCCTAACTTTCAGGAAGATGGGTATCATTTAATGAAAATTTATACAAATCTCTTTCAAGCGGCATAGAATACGATTATAAAAAATTTGTGGAGATAATTTTTTCGGGGATTTTCCACATTTTTTTTTTAAACCACAGTCTTCGAAATGATGGGGTTGAGAGAGTATCTTTGTATAAGAAAAGTTCTGAAAACTCTTTTTTTACATCCCCTCCCTCATCACCCCACTCCGGACCTGTTTTGGCCAATTTTTTGGCACTTCAAAACCATGGGAAGAGCATTTTCGGAAAAAAAAATATTTAATTGTTAATATTTTCAGAGAGAAAGTGATTTAAGGGCGATTTAGCAGTTGTTTCTAGCACAAAGACAACCCTCCTCATTTCTTTATCACTCTCGCATGTATTAATGTTCTTCGATATTTTCCCCCCATAAATACATTTATATGCTATAGAAAAGAAAATTTGAGAAATTATGAACTTTTTACAGCCCTACTCCCTGCCCCCAATTGTTTCTGTTGAGAAATTAAAATATTGGAGAGCCTGAGAAGGTCATTGCTGGCATTT
>NC_068989.1:35099954-35111914 GCF_001194135.2 Octopus bimaculoides | reverse complement strand
GTGTGCTGAAAGAAAAACAATTGCAGCGTGGAAGATGTTTGTAAACCATTCAAGAACACAGAAATACCGTTAGTTTCACTCCAACATTAAAACTTCATTTCTGTCAGAACAGGGCTCGTTGGGTCGGAGCTTAACCTGTTTTTTACTACCTCATTGTGTGTTTGCAATTTTGTCTTTTATGTTGTATTTCATTCGATTTCATTATAACCGCGTGAATTTTTAATTATACTCATCTGTGTGTCTGACCCCGATCAGGCTGTGCTGTCCCCTCTTTGTCAGCCCTTTGTGGGCAATAAAGAAAGAAACTTCTTAGAACATGAATTTATAAAAATATTTCCAGATGGTCAACCCTTTAATAATTGTTTTCTCCATTATAGCATAGATGAGGAAACTACGATCTTTAACAAAAGAACAAAACTCCTTCAGAATAATTTACATAATAAAAACAGTCATAGTTACCCATTGAAATTTAAGGAAGTTTCTCATGCCTTTATTCTTCTACCGACTGGTGGCATTTGTAAGATGTATCTTAACTGGTCATTTTCTTCGACTGAAAGCCCTAGCTTATAAAGGTTACCACTTAAACATTCATTAACATCACCAAGTGCGCCAATAATTATTGATGGGTTTCAGTCCCCGTAATCTAGCGGTTCGGAAAAAGGAACCGATAGAATAAGTACCAGGCTTTAAAAAATAAGTATTGGGATTGATTCGTTCGACTAAAATTCAAGGCGGTGCCCCAGCATTGCTGCAGTCTAAGACTGAAACAAGTAAAAGATAAAAGATAAAGACCTGCAGGCCGGCTGACCTCTACGATTGTACTTGAGTTTTCTTTTCTGTTCCAAATGACTCTTTCAGGTTTGTTGCGTTTGCACTTGGTAGAAATTTTGATGGGAATGTTCCACTAATATTCCTTGTGTTAATATACATGCATGTATTCAATAACTAGGGCATTGTCTATATTTATCCTGGAGCATCTTTCCTACATATGGTATTGTATATTGTTTTAGCAACGGTTTCAAGTCGCTAAGGGAATTAGTAACACGACATTTTGGGGACAGCTGCTGATCACATGTGTAATAGAAATCTGACATAATCGACACTTTCAGTCGTATCTTGGGAGTTTAAGGAAGCCACTATCTATTGTTTTTATTGGGTGTTTTGTAGCAATATCCTACTGTTGAATTACAAATGCATAACATTTGAAATGTGAAGTAATGTAACGGTGACGAGTTTAAGAAAAGTCACACTTCATCTTAATGTGATCTTCAACCTCAAGTTTCCGTAAGATATAACCATGTGTAACCTATATTTATCTATTCATGTATTTATTCATTTGATACAAAATGTTTCTCTTTTAGTTCTTTGTAGAAATACGCTTGCTCAGCAATTCTGGGGTCACATATTATGCCACTGGGAAGTGAATACTTCTTGAGGAGTTTACTATCGACCAGTAGAATATTATTTCCTTTACTTTTGAGAACTTAGTTAATGTATTCATTTTTGCAGTCGGTATTTAGCAGATTCTGTCTGAGTGCTATCGTATGAACATAGTCTGTCTAGATTAGGGGTTCTCAACCATTTTTTACCTATGGACACCTTCGATTACCATTCTATTCTAATGGACCCCCATAGCCATTCGATGCTTAAAAACTAGTTTTATAGAAACCTCTTTCAAAATTCATATTTTGTTTTTCATACATTAACTTGTGTAGGTTGAACTATGTAAAATGTTAGAGAAAGAAACCTAGCTGTTTCTTGCAATACATACCAACATATACATCTAAAACAATTTTTTTCAGGGGCCCTTAAAATACTATTGTGGATCTCCATTTTACTATTTTGTTGTGTGGACCCCTTAAAATCTTATATGGATCCTTAGGGGTCATATAAACTACTGGTCTAGATGGACCCTTAAGATTCTTCCCTCTCTCTTTTCTTATAGACTATATCAGTACAGTAATCCCTCGGCATATCGCGGTTTATTATTTAAGCTTACGTCGATTCTTAAGTGGTGTTGTTTTGCATTCATAAACTAGAAAAGTACTCGGAGAGCGCAGACCTCCACCAAGCGGCTCATTTCCACCCATATACACGCATGCTGAAAATCGCCCGATTTCCCAAACCAACGCCGGCAAAAACATAACCTCCATGGCGGGGATAAAAAAAATAATACAGCCATATGATTTTAAGAAAAAAAAACCTTTAAAAACAGGAATCATGTGAAGCAGTTCACAACCACCAACATCATCAGCAGCATTGTCATTGCTTCCACTTCAACCACATACACCGCCATCAACGTTATCATGACGGTTACCTTGACAGTCACTTTCACCACCGCAATACCACCATCACCTCAACATCACACATTACACCGCTCCTGTCGCCATTATAACCACTGATACTATTTTATCCTCCTCCCATTCTTATCTCGACCATCGTCATCATCAACACTGTCTCTAAACAGCAACACCACCATATGTTACGTAGAAACGATGAACGTGTTTTCAAGGGAGATAATCAAAGAATGTAACATTGTAATACTTCATGTAAAGTAGATATAACAAATGAAAAATCCTTCAAGAATCCATAACATTTCCCGGATCACTACCAAAATTTCATCATCTGTTCCTCGTGTCATTACCAACTTTTCCTGCACGTTTTATCAAATACTGTTCACAACTTTTTGAGTTATTTTGCACACAGACAGACAGATAGACAAACCAACACCGATGAAAACATAACCTCCTTCCTTGGCGGAGGTAAAAATAAAAACATACAAATTATAAAAATTATTTTTAAAAGTATATACAGTACAGTACTTTCACAACTATAAGATTGACCGATCATGCAATTTAGAATTCCAGTTTCACTTTTGTCGTTCAAAATAACATCTCTCGAGATATGGTCGGAATCAATTTTGGTGGATGGTGTTGTTTTGTTAGTGAAGGAGCTCCCTTGCAATAAAGATATGTTTTGTAAAGAGTCCACTTTGGAAATCTTGTTATTTAGGAACATATAAGTGAAATATCAACGAAAATGAAACCAACAATAATAGAAAAAGTACAAAAAAAACTATCTTGGCTAACTTAACTTATTATAAATGTCTTATTTTCTCCGATGTGACATAAATAATGCTGTTGGAGAATAAAAAGAGAAATCTTCAATAATAACCGACTTTTATGCATTAACTTATTCATTTTGGTGATTCAGGGTAGCCAAGTTATTTTTGTGCCATTCCTCATTATTGCTAGTTTCATTTTCATTATTTCACTGTCTCTATAACAAACAAAAAAATAAATTTTTCGAGTTCAAATTCCGCCGAGGTCGACTTTGCCTTTCATCCTTTCGGGGTCGATAAATTGAGTACCAGTTAAGTATTGAGGTCGATGTAATTGACTAGCATCCTTCCTCTAAATTTCAGGCCTTGTGCCTATAGTAGAAAAGAATATTTTTTCGTTGCATTAGAATTTGTTCTTTTTTGGATTGAACAACAAATTTTGATAAATGACAGAAAAAATTTTTTAATTGTTTCTATCATTAATTCTTTGTCAATTTGTTGTAATTCTTATTTGCATGATGCTGTTTGAAATGAAATATACGTTTGACTGATGTTGTTTACCATACTATTTTCACTTTCGCAAAAAAGAAAATTTATTGAAAGTGATTTAGTACCTGTCACTGTTGCTGGTGCTGTTCTGCAACTTTAACTTTCAGTTTCGTTAATCTTTATCTTTCAAGTTGTCTATGGCCACCAATTTTCAGCAATCTTTTTCGGGCATTAGTTGTTATTTCAGCAGATGAAGGCGGTGAGGTGCAAAATTTGTTAGCACGTGAGACAAAATGCTTAGCGGCATTTCGTCCGTCTCTTTACGTTCTAAGTTCAAATTTCGCCGTGGTCGACTTTGCCTTTCATCCTTTCGGGGTCTCTCTAAAATAAGTACCAGTCAAGTACTGGGATCGATATGATCAATTATCCCCCTCCCACGAAATTTCAGGTCTTATGCCTATAGTAGAAAGGATTATTTCAGCAGATGTCTACTACCATAATTCCTGGTCGTAAATAGATGTAAAATTTTTTTTTTTTAAACTAGAAAAATGTCGAAACATGAAAAATATACTTTAGGGTCATTACTAACAACAACACATCTTAACTGCAATCCAAACTACTCTCTTCCAACACAAAATTATTTGGATTGTTACATCTGCAGATATAACAAAAGTGCAAGTAGAGTTGTAAGCTCAAATATTATGGTTAGCTTGTTTGAAGTTTAGAGAGCTATGAAATACATAAATCCAGTTAATTTTTTTTTTTTTTTTTTCTGAATCGTTTGTGGCCCTTCTTCGCTTCCATGAAAATGAAATATAATTTTGAAGGAAAGTAATTTTATGGAATCGAAATCCTTAATCTGTAGCCTTGGTTTGCTATTAATCGCTTGAACTATTTTCTATCAACATTTGATTAACTTTGGGCTGCTTATCTGCCCCAGACGTAGGAGTTACAGAGATATACCTGACGTAGTATGCTTCTCACAGAATAAATGAAGTGCGTCTAAATTGTTGTTATCAGTTCCTGTTTACTTTATTTTTGAGACGAATTTCGCTTTATTTTTATTCAGATTATATTCACACAGAGAATACCTAGTATGCTAATGAAAATTCACCAGTCTGGAACTCAGAAAAGGAAAATTTTCAAGGAAAGAAGTGAAAACAATGCTGTAGTATTAGCAAAAACCACAACGCCTTACAGAATTTTTTTGTCTCTTTTTTGCTTCGAAAAAGGAAAACTTAGAAACAAATGATGAAGAATGGTACTAGTTGTTCAGGAGAGAGGTCATTCAGTAAACTGAGACTGATAAAGAGTTGTTTGAGAACCACGATGGCCCATGAAAGACTAGGTGTTCTGTGACTTTTGGATATAAGGAACAATATTCTAAAGACGATACAGTTTGAGAAATACATTAAAGATTTTTCAAATGCCAAGTGTGGAAAGAAAGACTTTTTACAGTTATTGTTGTAGTATATAGTGGTAAGGTGGTAAAAGTTGCTGTAATTAATTTAGATGATAAAATTTTGCTTCCACATCTACACTTAAACATTCTATATGGTAAGTTGTCAATTTCAATAACATGCAGTAGACGACTTTTGAGAAGTGAGTTTGGTGATTTGTCAGGGAATTTAATTTTTAAACTTGAAGTGTTCAGGGCCCATTCAACGTTTAAATCCGGTCTTGTGTGTGCATGCATATATGTATATATGTATACATACAATCATTTATGCATGTATGCATACATGTATGCATGTACGAATGTATGTACACACACACACACACACATATTCTGTAATAACGCTGGTCAACAAGTATTTTTCATCAAGCATATGTCAAGGTGTACTTTATGTAGTTTTTAATGCTGATTTCAAATATACAATTAGATTTTTGACATCACGTACAATTTTCAAGATGAAAAAGTTTTGGGGTTTTAGCTCATGCATAATATAGAAACTCCAATTAATGACGTGTGCATGTATTTCATTTACATCATGGAAACATATATTTAAGATAGATTACATTATTCATTGCTGCATAGTTCAGATGCAATATTTCATCATCTTAAATTAACCAGTCAAGTTTAGTCTGATAAATCGATATTTCAACATCTCAACTTGTCCAGTCAAAAATTGGTCTGATGAAATATTTCATCATCTCAAATTCAATATAAGTATAACCGTTTGTATCTATTTCTTTACTTGTTTTACAGTATTAGTAATGTCAAGACAGTGTAGAAATCGTCCTGATGTGTTTGTTATATCTATGGACAATTTATTGTGAAAGCTCAAAAACGTACAATAACACCAAAGATCAAGAAGATTTATAAGCTATACTTTGATTGTCCTCTTGGAAATCGGGGCAAGTTATGGGCACCACATTTTATCTGCTCAGCTTGCTCAAATGGCTTACGTGAATGGCTCAATAATAATAAGTCCGTTCTTTTTGACATTCCAATGATTTGGAGGGAGCCGAAAGACCATTTTAATGACTGTTAATTTTGCAAAGTAAATGTCACAGGATTTTCTATGAAGAATAAACACAAAATTGTGCATCCCAATTTGGATTCTGCAATGAGACCTGTGCCTCACAATGGAAGCCTGCCAATTCCAGTTCCACCAGATGATGGTATTGAAACTTCCGATGATGATGCTGACTGTCACGATAGTGCTGTTGAGAAAGATTACGTGGCTGATGACGATAGCTTTGAACCTCCGAAATTTTCCCAGGTTGAACTGAAAGATGAAGCAGAGCTGTTGGCATCAAGACTAAAGGAGAAGTTTCTGCTAGAGCACGGTGTTCATCTAACTTATTTTCGGCAGAGAAATGTGGTTCTACAAACGTGTTTTTCTGTTGAAGGCCTGCTTTGCTTTTGCAGTAACATCGATGCTTATTACGAAATCAAGATCCTGCAGAGTGGCGTTTGTTTATTGATTCTTCAAAACGAAGTTTAAAAGTTGTACATCTCCATAATGGTAATTTGAAGCCCTCCATTCCTATTGCACACTCCGTTCATCTTCATAAATCTTATGAGAATATGGAATTTTTACTTCATACCATTGCCTATGAAAGATACTCATGGAAAATATGTGGAGATTTAAAAGTCATTGGAATGTTAATGGGAATGCAGTCAGGTTTCACAAAATACTGTTGTTTCTTGTGTCTATCGGATAGTCGGGCAACTGACAGACATTATTCGGAATCAAACTGGCAAACAAGAACATCATACCAGCCAGGACTATCTAGCGTCAAGAATACACCTGTCGAGGGAAAGGTGAAGCAAAAGATGTTGAGGTAGCAGATGAAATAGGCATGCGGACGACATCAAAGTAAAACAATGGGAAAGCATCGGATAGTGGTTTAAATAATTTATTTAAAGGACAATTGCATTTACACCAAAAAATTCACTACATGTCGTTACCAAATTACTTCGAGTTGGCTAAGAAGAAAATAACAGGGTAAATACTGTGTCGATATGATCAGGTAGAACCGGGCATGTTTAGCGTCTGTGTGTGCGTTGATCATTCAATGGTGTCTATTTATGTTCTGCGACTGCTACTATGTTGGGTCGTACATGCTGAATATGTGGTTCTCTGTTGGCTGCTTAACTGGCGCAAGGCTGCCTCTTGACAGTTCGCCTGGTGATGGTTCTCTGCCACTGTCGTATGTCTGACTGTATTTATAATGGTTATGACAGTTAGAAGGACAGACATACCATAGGAGTAATTCCTACCTATGTAGGTCGCCTCCTGTCCACTTGAACTTTAAATGATGCGGCTCAGGTCGTAGGTCGAAGGGAAAACCATCCATCACTTTTCTTTCGCGCCTGTTTGGCCAGTGGTGGATCAGACGAGCGAGAATCTTTAGATTCGGTTTCGAATCTCAGCTCGGAAAAAGGAGGTGTTTGCTTTTATACTACCCCGCTTCTAGTGAGAAAGCAACAGAGATCGAACGATACAGATGCGTGTGATATTGAAAATGTGTGATTTTGTGTGTAATGCAGAAAAAGGATACAGTGTAATTTACAGACAAATGAATACATGTCAATATTACACGCATCTGTATAGTTCGATCTCTGTGGCTTTCTCACTAGAAGTGGGGTAGTGTAAAAACTAACACTTCCTTTTTCCGAGCTGAGATTCGAAACCAAATTTAAAGATTCTCGCTCGTCTGATCTACCACTGGCCACTCAGCTCGGAAAAAGGAAGTGTTAGTTTTTACACACCTATTGTAGATCCATGTAATATCTTATTGCCTCCTTTGCACATAAAGCTTGGACTGATGAAACAGTTTGTAAAGACACTAGGGAAGAGAAATGCCAGAGGTTTTGAGTATATTGTAGAAAAGTTTCCCAAAATCACACAGGCGAAGTTGAAAGATGGTATCTTTGTCGGACCTCAAATTAGAGAAGTACTCAAAGATGTCAACTTCAAGACAATAATGGATGAACTGAACAGCCTGTCTGGAATGCTTTCAATTGAATCTGTGAGAATTTCTTGGGCAACAAAGAAGGCAATAGACTACAAGGATGGCATCAAGAATCTTCTGAAATGTTATTCAGTAATGGGTTGTCGCATGTCACTGAAAGTTCACTTCTTGGACTTCCATCTGGATTTCCTCGCAGATAACCTTAGAGCAGTGTCTGATGAACATGGTGAAAGATTTCACTAGGTCATTGATGCTATGGAGGAACGGTACCAAGGCTTCTGGAATGACAGTATGCTGGCTGACTACTGCTGGACACTTTACCGTGATCAACCAGATCAGAACACCGCAGTAAATTCATATCACAATGTTTCTAACTCTGTTGTTCTAACTTTTTGTCTGACCCATTTTTTGTGTATTCACTCTTTGTAGAATGATAGTAATGATTTTCAACTCAATAAACTCATTTACTTTCTCCTTATTTATTACGTTAATGATTTCATATATACAAATATGTAAATATTTGCATACATCTATTGAAAAAGTGATACGTGCTGCATACAAAAAGAGTGAAATTTTGAAATCAGCATGAAAAATTACTCTTAAAATGTTGGTTTGTATTCATAATTAGTATAATACACTTAATTTTGCCGACCAGTATAATTATATGTATGCATATGCATATATATGTGCATATGTATGTTTGTATGTATGTGTATATGTATGTGTGTGTTTGCTTCTATAAGCTTAAAAACATAAACAAATGTAAGCTTAAATACATAAACAAAAACTACTGTATAAAAGCAATAAAATTATCTAGTAAATAGTAAATGAAACCAGAGCAAACATCTAATAAACAAAACTGCTTTTCTTTTAAAAAAAAAACTGCGTTTTCATTTTTCTCTTTAAAAGAAAAAGAACATTGGTATATTTTTTAAGTTTTGGCCTTCTTTATTTATTTTATTTTATTTTATTTTAAAGGCGTCTAAGGAGAATAGGTTAGGGTACAGTGAATATTGGGGTCATTCAGGTTACTAGTGGGGTGATAATGATGGTGATTTAAAAGAAAGATGAACCAACGAAATGTCTATGATGTCAAATAACCAGACGTTAATGCTAAATGCAGACAATGCAAGAGCTTCAACTGAGATAGGGCTGGTATATTTCAGGGTGGTAATAGTGGGGGTTTAAAAATAATATAAATTGTGAAATCCTTCTTTATTGAAGCAAGTTGGAACCAACATGGATTAGTTTTCTGCAGAATCGTTAGTGTCGAGAAAAATAATATTTTGCGGTATTTGTTCGGGCTCTTTATATTTTGATTTCAATTTACGCCGAGATCAGTTTTACCTTTCATCGTTTCCGAGTCTAGAAAATAAATTCCAGATGAGCACTGGGTTTGATGTAATCGACTAACCCTCTCCACCTAAAATTGCTAGTCTTGTGCCAAAGTTTGAAACAAAAATTATAACTAAGAAGGCGGCGAGCTGGCAGAATCGTTAGCGCGCCAGACGAAATGCTTAGCGGTATTTCGTCTGCCGTTACGTTCTGAGTTCAAATTCCGCCGAGGTCGACTTTGCCTTTCATCCTTTCGGGGTCGATAAATTAAGTACCAGTTACGCACTGGAGTCGATGTAATCGACTTAATACCTTTGTCTGTCCTTGTTTGTCCCCTCTGTGTTTAGCCCCTTGTGGGCAATAAAGAAATAAGAATCGTTAGCATGCCATCATGGACTGCACGCCGAGGTGTGCAGAGTTGTTGTTTTGTCAACTTTCTGGATAACGGGTTTTTGTTTGTGCTGCCTTGTGGCAGTTTGTTTGTGCTTTCCCTCCTCATAGAGGGGGTGGGTGGACCGGGTGAAGGTGTTGAAGGATATCTACGACTCGGAGTTAGGCTGCTCATAGCTGTCCTCTTCGGAACGGTCAGAGCTGTCATGTGCTTCGTGGAGTGGGATAGAGGGGCAGGTGAGAGAGGATGGAAGCTTTGCGGGGATTGCAGGGATTGAAGAGCATCGAGTGGAATGGGTTGAATGGAAGAGTTGTTCAGGGATGGTGAGGTGAGAAGGAACCAATGTGGAGTTGGGCCCTCCTAAGGAACTGATTGTCAACAGAAGGGAGGGTGCTGTTGCATGCAGGACACATTTGGTGGCAGCTGGCAGGATTAAATTTGTGACAGCGACTCGGGTGGAGAGGACACTGGGGCCAATCTGGCAAGAGATAAAGTATCTTGCCAGAGGAGCCAAGTACGGAACGATTGAAGTAAAGTTTAAAAATGCAGACAGGGCAAGATTGAATGCGGCAATTATTTTTTAAAGAGCGACGAAGTGGTGCTGTTGCCTACGTACCATGGAAGACGCTCGGTAAAGGTCAGTGTGGAAGGAATCCCATCAGAGGTTGACGCAGCCTGGATAGCAGCCGCTGTCTTACTCGGTAATGAAGAAGAGATAGCGGTTCTCCAGGCCACTTGGACAGAAAGTAGGAATTGGAAAGGCCAAACACTAAACATGGTTATACAGGGGCCGAAAGAGATTATTGAAGAATTACCGGAGACCATAGCAATGGAAGATATAATAATTATGGTCAGATTAGAGGGTAGGACTCCTCAATGCTTCAAGTGCGGCCAGAAAGGCCACATTAGAGCAAACTGTCCTCTAGAACCGGGAAAATAAAAAGGAGGAAACAATACCACCAGCAGTAACAGAAGAAGAAGCAAGCAAGCGGAACTGAAGACGAATGGGTGACACCAGGAAAGAAAAGGAAGAGAAAATAAATACGGAAACCCACCCCATCCACACCCTCTTCTCCCCACCCGCTCCCTACAGAAACTGAACCTACCCCCGCCCCCACCTCCAACACGAAAACAAACACAGGCAGACACAAGTAATTCGACCTCCCCTCCCCCGGAAAAAAGGAAGAAAGGAAACAACGTAATAATGTACGATAACACAAATAAAAATTTGTGTGAAGAGATAAAAAAGTGGAAAGACATTAGAGCGGTGGACACTCACAGGTTCGACAACGTATAAGGGTGGCATTGCTGCCTGTTGTTGGACGAAAACCAAAGAGAGAAAGTTTTAAAATTTAAAAAAGGATATAAAATATGGCAAGTTGATCTAAACATTCAAAATCTGCCAGAGAATATGGATTACACGTTCTTACTGAAGGAGTACGGAGTGGACATTTTGGAAGGCTTCAGTTTCAAAAGGAAAAAAGAACAGAGGTAAAATGAAATAACTCAGAGGAAACTTCATGGCTGAGGAAACTTCATGGCTGAGGAAACTTCATGGCTGAGGAAACTTCATTCCATTTTCCATCTTCATTTTATCATTCATTATATCATACGCTTTTCTCCTTTTTCTTTTATTTGTTATGTGTGCCCATATGTCTTTGTGTTGTCTCCTCTTTGTTGGCTCCTTGTGGGCAATAAAGAAATAAGAATCGTTAGCAAGCTGCAGTTAATTTGTCTTTGCGAGATTTTGGTTAGTAATTGTTATTTTTACCTCCGCCAAGGAAGGAGGTTATGTTTACATCGGCGTTGGTTTGTCCGTCTGTCCGTCTGTGTGCAAAATAACTCAAAAAGTTGTGAACGGTATTTGATAAAACGTGCAGGAAAAGTTGGTAATGACACGAGGAACAGATGATGAAATTTTGATAGTGATCCGGGAAATTTTATGGATTCTTGAAGGCTTTTTTATTTGTTATATTTACTTTACATGAAGTATTACAATGTTACATTCTGTGATTATCTCCCTTGAAAACACGTTCATCGTTTCCACGTAACCTATGGTGGCGTTACTGTTTCCAAAGTTTATTTTCGTTTCTCTATTAGTAATTTTACTCGCGTATCTATCTTGAAATGAGCTGCTTGGCGGAGATCTGTGGAGGATGATATGACAAGCCTTGACTATTGAGATCGACTCAAAAAGCTCAGGCTTTGTTCACTCCACCGCCGCTGTGAGCTCTATATCATCTGTATGATGTGGAAAAT
>NC_068989.1:35097719-35099944 GCF_001194135.2 Octopus bimaculoides | reverse complement strand
AGGCTTTGTTCACTCCACCGCCGCTGTGAGCTCTATATCATCTGTATGATGTGGAAAATATTCCATCAACATTGCCTATCTTTAAAATTCGTCCGAGGCTTGACCCCTGTGCCAGCCGTCCACTACAGAAATGTTCGTGTCGTATCACAACACTATGACAGAACTATTTCACTTCAATTGGCCCTCCTCTCTTCAACATCGTGCCAGACACACATAAAGGAGGAAAGTGACTTCACGGCATTCAAACAATCCCTAAATGATTACCCCTCCAACAAATACCAGATATATCTGGGTGTTTTTACCCAGATATGTCTCTGAAAACAATAACCCTCTGTTTGAATGGGCTACGGTTCCCCAGGGCTGACTGTTTATCTCTTCCAGGTGGTGCTATTAAATTAGACACGGCCTGAGTCAGCTTCGGCCGAAACTTATATAAGTAATCTAATCTATGCTGTAACCTAATGAAAGCATAACAACGTGGGTAGAGGGTGATATCTTAACATTTATGATGGTCTTAAGTATAAAAAAAATTATTAAAGATTTATATAGAACTACATTCAGAGTATGTCTATAATCTATTGTGTTTAGACCTGGTTTCTATCCTCACACTGTTCCGTTTTGTAGATGCAATTTTTTTTTTTTAATAAAGCACTCCGAAATTAGAAAAATCAAAAATCTGCAACAATCTCGGTCCCATGAGTATCGGATAAAAGATTTTCAACTGTGTAAAGAAACTGATTGTGGTGATTGTAGTTTTGACGGTGATTGTGGTGAAAGCAGAGACTATTGATGATGACGATGGTCGAGATAAGAATGGGAGGAGGATAAAATAGTATCGGTGGTTATAATGGCGACAGGAGCAGTGTGATGTGTGATGCTGAGGTGATGGTGGTAATGGTGGGGGATTTTCAGCATGCGTGTATATGGGTGGAAATTAGCTGCTTGGCGGAGGTCTGCGCTCTCCGAGTACTTTTCTAGTTATTTATTATTATTGTTGCTTAAATTTGGAAAAAATATTTTGGAAAATATTTATTTTTGTGAAAATGAATTCGGAGGACAAGTCTTCTAACCCTGACCAAGCTAACCAAAGAACAACTGTAAAACAAGACAAAATGAACGAAAATGTGAACTAAAGCCACATAAATGCAGTAAACGGAAAAAGGAACCAAGAAGGAAACATAAATGCTGAAAAAGATAAAATGAATAACGGAAAAGTAAACTCAACAGAAGACAACCAAAAGAAGATTAATTTTGCCACCGCAGCCGGTGTGAGAAAAGATAAATTGAACATAGAGCTAGATTCACTGCGTCAACACAGAGGTATGTTCGAAAGGGAAAATGTTGATGTAAAAGCCACCCTCCCTGACGAACTCATCGAAGAAACAAAGAGGAAAATAATAACATATAAGACAATGATAATAAAAGATAAGAAAATAGACAAGGCATTCAAAGAACAAATCGAGAAGTGTCTACAACCAATCTGGCAAGACATCGAGTTCTTAACCAGAGGGAGAAGATACGCCACAGTAGCGGTGTACTTCAAAAATGAGGAAAAGGCTATAAAACACTCGCTCCAACCGATAAAAACAAATGAAGTCATTTTATTACCAACTTATATGGGTAGGTGAACATCCAAAATAGTTATTGAGGAAATCCCACCAGAAATAAATGTCATCTGGATTATCTCAGCCCTTCTAATGGGGCTTGAGGATAAAATCAAGATGATTGAAGCCTCCAGAATACAACAACAGAACTGGCAGAGCCAAGGGCTACAGACCATAATCCAAGCGGCCCCACCCCCAGACGTTAGAAGAAATTGCTGAGAACATCCATATCGGAGAAGAAACCACCTTGCGGGTAATGGTAGAGTGCAGGAAACCCAGATGCTACGAATGTGGCGAAAAAGGCCACATTCGAGTAAACTGCCCCGCCCGCAAGGAGAAAGAAGAAAAAAAGAACAAAAGAAAAAAGAACAAAACCAAAAGACCGACCAGCAGAACCCCGGCACTGATGGTGTTCAACAAGCCGGGGAAAAAGACGGCTGGTCGGTAGTAAGACCCCAAAAAAGGGAAAATAATAACGACCACCAACCCAAGCCTACAACAACCAAAAGAAAAACTCAGGACACTCAAAGAAAAATTACCCCAGCCCACCACTATTCCCCCCCAAAAGTCAACAATATCAGATTCCTCCCCATCCTATTCCCCTCTCGGCGATGAATCCCC
>NC_068989.1:35092278-35097472 GCF_001194135.2 Octopus bimaculoides | reverse complement strand
AAATACCAACGGCGTCAATTTACAAACATCCCCATAAGACTCCAGAAAACATTGCCATTTATAAAATAGATAAAATGAACTATCGCATCTTAAAAAACTACCACCCAACTGACATGGGTCCTCCAAGACTTGATTTTAACAAGTCGATGTACGAGGACCTATGTCAGAATATCACCCCACGAACCAGTGAAAAAGAGAGTACCACTGACTAAGGTAAGTCCATGTCAAGCATTCATGTTGGATGTATAAATGTGCGTGGCCTGACGTCTAGTTGGAAGCAAGGACGCCTCCTTAATGATGCCAGGTCACGGGATTTAGATGTTGTTGTTGCTACAGAAACTCGGTTGAAGGGGCCAAGAGATCTGCTCCCGCTGTTTGACAGTTACGAGAGTTTCATCTCCCGCTATGAGGACAGTTACGAGAGTTTCAACACAAACTGATGGAGGACTAACTGGGTGTTTACAAGACCATTATTTCGAGCATTGAAAGTGAAAGAGGTATTTTCTTTTTTGATGCTCCATATGGAACTGACAAGACATTTGTCATCAACCTTCTTCTGGCTAAACTGCTCCAAATGAAACACATTACCATAGCAGTAGCGTCAAGAGAAATAGCTGCAACTCTGCTAAGTGGTGGCCGCACAGCTCATTCCTGTTTCAAACTCCCTTTGGACCTGTCCAAGAAAGAGAAAGCAAACTGCAACATCAGTGCTGTCCTCATAGCGGGAGCAGGATGTTGGTTCGATTAAAAAGAAACTGGGTTTCTGAGAAAAAGTTGATTTTTGCAGATCTAGAAGGTAGGCTGGTCGTCACTGACTACGCCATAGGTAAGACTTTATGCTGGCATTTACCTCATCAGCTCTTGTCCCCTTTGAAACCAAGGGAAGGATTTGTCTAAAATCTCCTGCAAGCAAGACTGTGGCACCTCCCATGAGCCTGGTGTTGTGTCTCAGATCCTGAAGGGCCATGTCAAGAGCTTCAAAGGAAACCTTATGGCTCATTGTCACCTCATCCCACATGATCAACCTGCATTCACCCAGAAGTTTGCTTTTATAGAACCACGACTGATGTTGCAGTTTGCCTTCTCTTTCTTGGACAGGTCCAAAGGGAGTTTGAAACAGGAATGAGCTGTGCGGCCACCACTTAGCAGAGTTGCAGCTATTTCTCTTGACGCTACTGCTATGGTAATGTGTTTCATTTGGAGCAGTTTAGCCAGAAGAAGGTTGATGACAAATGTCTTGTCAGTTCCATATGGAGCATCAAAAAAGAAAATACCTCTTTCACTTTCAATGCTCGAAATAATGGTCTTGTAAACACCCAGTTAGTCCTCCATCAGTTTGTGTTCGTTATCAGCTATATACGCTATTTCCTCGATGTCACAGCTGATTTCTCACAGGTACTCAATTACGAAATTGTTTGCTGCCTGCTCTGGTTGAGGCAGACCAAATGTGGCAATGCCTCGACCTCTCATAGCTTGAAACTCGGGTGTCCAGGTCAAGTAATGCCTCATTGTAAATGGTGTTATTGAACATGGCAATTTCCGCTGAGGTTTTCCTTTGAATCCTTTGTAGGATGACCTCTGCCATGCTGGTTTTGTGGGTCGCCCAAAGCTTGAGAAGTTCACCCAAGCCACATGTCATCGACATGATAGAAAATAGCTGGCGCAGTTTACTTGGTGCTCTTCTGATTGCTGCCTCATCCAGTACCTGCTCCCAGTGAGCATCGTCCTCCAGTAGTCCCTGTTTGACGCAGGCTTCTCTGTAAGTCATGCAGACTTCCCCATTGTGTCTTCGAAGGTCTGACAGTATGCAGCAGTAGGTGCAGAAAGAAGCACACCTGCTGGTTAGGGTGCACAGTGTACACCCGTCCGATAGCCCAACCTCTGAAGACAACATGTTCTTCCCAGCCCTCAACGCGGGCTCTTTGCTTGCGTCTGTTCCATCTATTGTGTACCCAGGTGTAGTACACAGGAACCTCAACATACAACAGTGTTCGGGAAAACAGGTCATATTGGCATAATTTGAAGAAAGCTGTCAAAGTGGCTTCTGGTGGATTCAGAATGACGTTTCGCGCATTGTCTTCTGTGAAATATACATGCTGGCCATTTTCAAGATGTACAGATAGATTCACCACTGTTGGATACCGCTCGTGGATTTCGAAGCCTTCGTTTGAGGATATATACCTGCCCAGCTTATATTACTAAATTTCATCTGCCTGCCTGCCCTCCTGTTCAAGTCCCAAAACCGCCATATCTTAGCCCTTATTTATGTATTTACATACATATTTAATACTTTTTTATAGAGTTGCATGATTCAACATTAACATGGGCCTGCAATGTTTTAGACAGCAATGGGTTGTGGGGCATGATCCACCTGTTGTCAATTTCAATCCCTTGACCATCAACTTTGAGCTTGGTAGTGTTTAGGGTGATCAAAGGAAAATGAATGGGTTATTTCCCTTGGCTAGGAAAATGAATAGGTTATTTTCCTTGGATATTAAAAGAAAGTATATTAACTTCAATGAGCCTAGTAACAAACCGCATGTTACTTGAACATTTTTGCAAAGTTTCACGAAAATTCGTTAACGGGTGTAGACGGCAACTTGACACAAACAAACATCCAAACAGACAACATGCGTTTATATATGTATAGATCATTATTATTGGCAAGTTGACAGAATCGTTAGCACGCTAGACGAAATGTTTAGCGGTATTTCGCCCGTCGCTACATTCTGAGTTCAAATTCTGTCGAGGTCGACTTTGCCTTTCATCCTTTCCGGGTCGATAAAATAAGTACTAGTCAAGTGCTGGTGGGGTCGATGTAATCGATTATCCCCCTCCCCTAAATTTCAGGTCTTGTGCCTATAGTAGAAAGGATTATTATTATTATTATTATCATTATTATATGGTTGACTTTTGCTTTGTATTTGTACAAGTTGGCTCCAAGTCTCACCCAGAGACCTCAAGAGACAACAAGTAAGAAGTTCATGTTGATGTTATGCCTAGGGTGTCATATATTTGGTTTTGCACATAGTATTGTTCCAAAGAACGTTTATGAAAACAAGAAGATTATGAGTTTGTTTTAAAATTTGAGATTACATAGACAGTATTTTATGTAGGATATGAGAAGTTCCCATAAGCATTATCTTTTGAATTTCTGCCATTTTGGGGTTTCCTAGCATCTGAGCTAGGTTGCAACCAGCCCCTTTTGCTATCATTCCTAAGGCACCTATGACAACAGGTATTGTTTTAGTCTTCAGGTTCCACATTTTGCCAATTTCTATTTCAAGATTTTTATACTTGCTCAGTTTTTGGTAGGTCTTGACAAATACATTTATGCTGATTGAGACAGTCTTATCAATGAGGAGGTATGATTTTTGTTTGAAGTCTTTCAATATAATGTCTGGCCTGTGTCTGGCCTATTCACATCTATCTTTCTGTCAGTTTGAATGGTGAAATTCCAGAGGAACGAGATGTGATTATTTTCAAGCACTGGAGGTGGTTTGTGTTCCCATCAGTTTTTATCATGGGACAGGTTCAGGTTTTCGCAAATTACCCAGTGAATATAATGTGCTGCTCTATCATGCCTGTTGAGATACTCTGTAGCTGCGAGAAGACTGCACATGGAGGCAACATGATCAATGGTTTCCTTTTGTTGTTTACATACACGACATGTTGGGCTACTGCCTTTCTTTAATATGTTGGCTTGGTAGTTTCTTGTAGATAGGCATTGATCTTGGGCTGCTATGATGAACCCTTCTGTTTCTGATTTTAAACCAGAAGACACTAACCATTGATGGGTAAGGGCTTTGTCAACTTCAGCAATATTAGCTCTTTTTAGGTATTTACCTTTGAGAGGTTTTTCTTGCCATTTATCAGTAAGAATATCTAAGGCAGCAGTTTTAGCACGGGTTTTCATACGCTCAGCTTTTTCTGTGCTTGTTCCTAGTACGTCTAATTCTGGAATTTGCTGTATTTGGAATTTACTTAGAAATTGCTCTGCCTGTTTTATTACTGAGTATGATGCTTTCTTGTTTTCATGCTTTGAGACAAATTGTAACAACCAGTCATCAGAGTTTTTCTGGTAGGTGTCTAGGCCAATTGTGGAAATCTTCATTGTTAATTCCACGGCCACCCTTTTTCTTGGCAGGTAAAGTCATTCTATATCTGCCTTATGGCAGTGCATTCTATGCATTGTCAGTAATTTTCGGGGTTTTTTTTTGTTTTGTTTTTTATTTGTTAAGATTACATATTTCAGTAATTGACCAATTAATGATACTGAAACTATAAGTCACGACTAGTATGGCTAAAGTATTGATCGCTTCGATCCTGTTTCTTGCA
The DNA here is from genome assembly GCF_001194135.2 of Octopus bimaculoides. NCBI lineage: Eukaryota > Metazoa > Mollusca > Cephalopoda > Octopoda > Octopodidae > Octopus > Octopus bimaculoides. The sequence continues at coordinate 35,093,134 of NC_068989.1, read as the reverse complement.
TTCAGCTCTGTCTTGAGTATTGCCCTTACCCTGTAATAACATTCTCTTCTTATCCTTTCCCTCATCACTGAATGTTTGATTTTATCCCCTTCAAATACCCCTAGTTATTTGTAGCTCTTGCTGGTTCTAATTCCTTTATTACATTCTACTGGTCAAGATTAACATTGGATATTTCTGTCATTTTTCCTTTGATAAAGGTAGCCTTTGCATATTTATCGAGGTCAAATTGCATCCTAGTAAGCCCTGTAGTAGTTGGTTATTTTTTGCAAAGAGCCTTAAATCATCCATGTAAATGAGATGATTTATATTTTTATCAAACATTTTATAATCGTATTGTACATCATCGAGCAATTTCGAGAGAGGTATTAAGGCTAGACATACTGCATCACCTGCTACGCCTCCGTGTTGCTAGGGTGTGTGCACCATTGTATGTTGTTCTTGTTTGTTTTGTTTTATTTCGTTTTCTTTTTCTCTTTGGTATTGGAGGAGTACAAACTGTTTTGTTATGGGGCTTGGCTAGAGTCGTTTGTTGTATTAGTGTTTGTATTGTGTGTTGTGTGAGTAATGCGAGTTCTGTTTTTCTGTTGAGTATCCGACCTGTAGAATACATGTTGTGGGTGATGTTTATCTTGTTGAGTTTATCTGTATAGAGTGTGTCTTGTGTTTGTGGATTGTTTTCTTTGGGTTGCACTACTGAATTGACAGTGTCTGCAATGCAATAGATGCAATGTTAGAATGACGAGAAAGGGCCTGTTGTTTTCCTGTCCTATGTTTGTATCAGTAAATGTATGTGTGAGAGAAAGAGAGAGAGAGAGAGAGAGAGAGAGAGAGAGAGAGAGAGAGAGAGAGAGAGAGA
>NC_068989.1:35089368-35091662 GCF_001194135.2 Octopus bimaculoides | reverse complement strand
TATGTTGCGTTTGCGGCTTCCATAGAATCACCTAGTTTTGAGTGGACAGCAGTTAGTTCTCTACATGTGCAGTTTCTGTGTGGTTTCCGGTAAATATAAAGCTTTAGGTATGAAATTTGGTTATTCAGTGAAGAGCATCGCAGTCAATTTCATTGTTTTAATAGGTAAAAAGCGTGTTGTAGCCAGTTAAAAGTGGAACTGTGGAATTTAGCTCGGACTACATTTGTTGTTGTGAACAGAAAATTGAAGAGGGATGTTTAGCAGGGAGACCAAACTGATAGTTTGATAACCCGCTAAAATAAACATTAAAAATCGAAAGGAGAAAATAAATAGCTTTGCAAGTTTACCTCAGTGTTTATTGAACAAGAGGGGTGCGAAATTTAAGAAGCGACTTGTTAGAATATACATGTCTGTGAGGAGACATAAACAAGAATAGCAAAAATCTACCATACCAAAAGAACTGGTAATACATACATTACAAGTATTCTATGAAGAGAACATAAGATTGCTGCATAATTCAAAATGAGTGTGAAATGACATTAAACATGGGTTGCACTATTGAATTGGTAGTGTCTGCAATGCAATAGATACAATGTTAGAATGACGAGAAAGGGCCTGTTGTTTTCCTGTCCTATGTTTGTATCTGCAAATGCATGTGTAAGGTAAGTGAAGGTTTCTGTAGGAACACTAAAAGTCATATTCACTTAGTGAGTTTACATGCACGAGGATGAATTATGATGTTGTTGTTGTCGGCATTAGGGTTAGTAAGAGCTGGTAGCGGCGATATCAGCGGTGTCGAAAGTAATGAATTTCATTGTGTCGTAACACGGAGAAAGCGAGCAATAGCTTCCTGGTAGCAAGCGCAAGCTAGACTCCCTAAACGGAGAAAAACCGATCTATTTAAAGAAATTGCTGGGTTCCACAGAGATGTGAAAGGTTTTTCCGCCAAGAGAACACGTGATCCATTTGAGCGCATCTGATTGGCTGACCGGATAATTAGGCGTAATTGTTTAGGAGACAATTTGCGCCTAAAAACTAACTAATCAGAGCAAATGGTTAAAACATGCGCTTTATAGCTAAGCGTTTTCTGCTATGTCCAAACAACAACTATAAATAAAAGGGAGAGAGAATAGTTTGTTATTTATGCTTTTGCCAATCCTATCTGCTACAGATGCATATGGGTTTTGACCTAAGCAGGATTTGATTTCGTTTCTAATAATAGAAAGTTGTTATATCTCTAATCGAAAAAAAGTTGCATGTTTGTTTGAAGAGAAAGCTGTATTTCCTTAAAGTCGAGTGTAACGATTTTTGCATACTACAATCGGTTCAGAAAGCGTGTAATTCCTGTCTTGGAAGTAACGAATTTTGAAAGAAAGGTGTCACCAAAATGTAACGAACGAAATTTAAACGTTGAAGTTTGCATCAGAAAAATGATGGAAAGAACAATATTTGATTGATTGTTAAAGTGGTCATTTATTAAGTTGGTTATAATACTAGTCGTTAGAATATATAAGAAATCTACAACTGGGACGAGCTGCTTGTGTACACATGTTATTTGTTTGTTGCAGTCAAATATATTCTGGTTCCATGGTTCATTCTGTGTGGGAGCTAGCTTCATCTCTGTGCTGCTAGAAAGAGGGAAAGAATAAAAGAGCCTTTATAATTATAGAGAGTGATAAGTCTATGCTTCTTTAACTAGTGACTGGTCGAATGCTCTTGATTGACGCCGTGTTACCAAAAGAGAGAGTATAAGCAGTGTGTTGTCTCTTTCCTCTACATTGGTACCGACCGAAGTGCTCATTGATCGAAGGCAGCAACCAAAGAGGCTGGAAGTTATTTGGCTCATGTATTTATATTGTTGCTAATTAAAGGCAACGAGCAGGCAGAAGCGTGATCACGACGGACAAAATGCTTAGCAGCATTTCGTCCGTCTTCGAAGTTCTGAGTTCAAATTCCGCCGAGGTTGACTTTGCCTTTCATCCTTTCTAGATTGATAAAATGAGTACCAGTTAAGCACTGGGGGGTCGATGTGATCTATTTACTGGCCTTGTGCCAAAATGTGAAACCAATTAAAGTAAGGTCGAACTAAAACAATTTATTTTTGCAGTATATCAGGATTGACCTTTCTAATTACCAGAGAAAGATCGAGAAGTCAACTTATTTACAATAATTTCTGAGTGCAGAAAGGCGAAAACAATAGACTGAAGATTTGTTTGACAATGTGGAAAAATGTGGATTCAGTTTCGAATCTTAGCCTACACACACACACACACACACACACACACACACACACA
>NC_068989.1:35087722-35089245 GCF_001194135.2 Octopus bimaculoides | reverse complement strand
TTATACATTTACACAATTCCAAATTTAGTGGAGGAAAACATCGGGATTAATATTCTAAATACCATAACGTAGGTCATAGGGTCATTTTTTCAGTCAAAATAACTCCTAATTACAAAAAAAATCGATAAAACTACATACATAATCATTTTCCCCTCTAACACAATCTAATTTACTCTTTCTACTCCAATTGCAAATCGTTTCAACAGCTACTTTCTCTTATGAACGTTTACGAACGATCCAAGAAAAAAGACAGAAAGAAACGAAGGAGAAAGAGAGAGAGTCAAATAAACAGACATACTACCAATCATACGTAAATACACACATATATCTACACATACATGTACCTATGGTTACCAATGACTTCATTCTACTTGGCGGGAATTGTAAGTTCACTTTCCATTTCTAACACCGTCATTCACCAAGATAAAAAAAAAAAATAGCGACACATCTTTTTCAAATACGATCACAAACATTTATTCCCTACAAACCATATATATACATACATACAAATACACACATACATACAAATAAACACATACATACAAATACCTGTCAATCTTTTTCAAATACAATCGACAGTCAAACATTTATTCCCTACAAACTGTGAATTTTTTGAAAATCTTTCTTAAAACACATTTACTTACTACCATATATATATACAGAGAGACAATACACACTAATACACACATACATACAAATACATACATACATACATACATACATACATACATACATACATACATACAAATACATACATACATACAAACACCTGTCAGTTTTTATATTTATTTGCCGTTTCTTATCACCCTTTCCCCCTTCAATTTTAAGCATACTTTTCAAGACAATTTCTCTGTACAAGTAACTTTCACGTCGACAGTCAGACATTTATTCCCTACACTGTGAGTTTTTGAAAATCTTTTTTTAAAATACATTTACTTACTACCATATATAGAGAGAATACACACTCATACATACATACATACATACATACATACATACATACATACATACATACATACATACAAATACACATACATACAAATACTTGTCAATTTTTTTCAAATACAATCGACAGTCAAACATTTATTCCCTACAAAGTGTTTTTTTTAATCTTTTTTAAAACACATTTACTTACTACCATATATATAGAGAGAGAGGAGGAATACACACTAATACATTCATACATACATACATACATACAAATACACACATACATACAAATACCTGTCAGTTTATTTATTTATTTGCCGTTTCTTATCACCCTTTCCCCCTTCAATTTTACGCATACTTTCCAAGACAATTTCTCTGTACAACTAACGTTCACCCTTTCTTTGGGACATGAAATGCCACCGAAAAAGAGAAGTCTCCATACCGCGTCAGTACCGTGATTTCAGCAAACGAGTCCTCCGACCAAACACCTTTTAGACTTTCACAGAGCGCCTTACGTTCAGCGGAAAGCCGAGCTGCTGAAAGTTTCCAACAGCATACCGTACGCCTAACCAAAATGGCTTCATACAATGCTG
>NC_068989.1:35082428-35087681 GCF_001194135.2 Octopus bimaculoides | reverse complement strand
CGACTCGCCTGCCTAGAAACGCTACTGCTAATGCTGTTTCCAGGGCTTCAGAGGGTCAGGAACAAAGGGCCACTCGACTGGCTACAAACGCTGAAGCTACTGCTGCTTCCAGGTCTTCCGAACGTCCGCTGCCGTTGATGGAAAAGAAAGACGCTGTATTCACGTGCGAACGTTTTACACACCCTTCCAGGACTACCTACCAAATTGTTACAATTGTTAGAACGATAACACAGCCATTTCAGGGCCACCTCACATTGTATTGCTACCCCCTTCTGAGAGTGTTGCAATGCTCTTTGCGGGGCTTTCTATCCAGTTGCAAATCGATTGGTTGGGCGTAAACTTACATCAATCTTTGCCTCAATAATCATAATTGACTAGAATCGAGTACTTTAAAGCAATTAAGCCCCGAGCAACGCTGGACATTTCTGCTAGTATATATATATATATATATGTATATATATATATATATATATATATACATGCATTTATGTATGTGTGTGAGTGTATACATACTCACACACACATTTATATTTTAATCGTATATGTGTGCATATATGTTTTGTATGCAAAGTTGTCTTAAACAGATTTGAGACAGCGATCTACAAACTCTAAAACAAAAAAAAAGTGAATACGTTAGTGATTTTCAACACCACAAAAATTAAGAGAATAAAAAATAAGAACACCAAGAAATGTTTGTGGTGGAATATGCCGTAAGTACTCCAAGTACTTACGGCATATTTCGTTATGCAACTGTAATATACTATCAGGCTCAGTAAAAAGTAAGCAACGTTTTGAAACATGAAATTCATCAAAATATATTTCAACAAAGCGAAAATTTTATTCCTCAAAGTAAGTACCATTACAATCAACACATTTTTGCCAACGAGTTACAAGTTTGTTTATTCCGGTAACATAAACATCTGGAGTTCTGGAGCTGACGAACTCTTTGAATGCACTTTCAGCAGATTTGCCCAAACGCGTCAATAAATTAACATTGATAGTTTTTCACCGTTGTTACAATTATCTATGGTGTCCCTTGCGCACCCACATGCCCAAGATGCGAGCAGGACAGAGAAACTATTCTGCACGCAATTGTGCAATGCCCCAAAATCTCTGAGATGTGGGTTTACGTTGAATATCTGCTGTCACGGCTAGGAAAAGTACAGCTGTCATCCGAGTCGATTGTAAAGATTGTTCCTCCTGCCTCTTCTAACAAAGAAGGCAAGGCTTGTTTTCTCGCTGTGGTCGCTATAACGAAAGTAGCGGTATGGAAGACCCATGTGAAAGGAATCGTGACAGGCACATTCATCTCCAGCCTTGGACTGGTCCATTTCCTCATCTACCACCTTACAAGGAATATAAGGCTGGAGATAAAATGTCTGTCACCTGATGTACATGGAAAAAGATGGAAGGATGTGGCGAGTTTATTGCGAATGAATGCGGGGTCGAAGCAAAACCCGTCCCCCACTTCATTGCTTGTGTATTTGTTTTGCTTACCATTTGTTTATCATTCGATTATATAAATTTTAAACTTTTCACCTCCGTATAAAAACCATACGCACTATCGAACCCTCCCTCTATGTTTGGCCCCCTGTTACAATCATCTAAAATGGAACTGTCAAAGCGCGATATTCGAGCAATTTTGCTATTTAACTTCAAAAGGGGATGTAAAGCAACTGAAACTGCTCGCGATATCAACGAAACGTTTGGTGAGGAAATGACCAGTGAGTGATCAGCTCGAAAATGATTTAAACGATTTTGCAGTGGAAACCTGAGCCTTGATGATCGTGAGCGTTGTGGATGCCCATCTGTCATCGATGACGGTTAATTAAAAACCGTCATTGAGAAAGATCCGCGTTAAAACAACTCGAAAACTGGCAAAAGAACTTCAAGTTAACCAGAAAACTTCCTGTAACCATTTGCATGCGATCGAAAAAAAATTTTTTAAAGCTCGACAAATTGGTACCACACGATTTGAATGAAAATTATAAATGTGCAGATATGAAATTTGCTCGTCGCTTCTTCTCCGTAACCAGAACGATCCATTTCTCGACCGTATTGTAACTTGCGATGAAAAGTGGATTCTGTACAATAATATAAAACGTTCTGCGCAGTGGTTGGACAAAGATGAAGCACCGAAAGCCTTCCCTAAATCTGAGCTCTTCAAAAAGAAGGTTATGGTGACTGTTTGGTGGTGTACTGCTGGACTTATCCATTATAACTTCTCAAAACCCGGAAAACCCATTACTACAGAAACATATTGCCATGAAATTGCCAAAATGAATTTTAAAAAAACTGCTACTCCTGCATCCCAGACTGGTTAACAGAAGAGGACCAATCATTCTTCATGACAATGCTTGACCACACGTTTCACTAATGACGCTCCAGAAGTTGAGCGAACTTGGCTACGAAGTTCTTCCCCATCCAGCTTATTCCCCAGACCTTTCTCCTACCAACTGCCGCTTTTTCAAACACCTTGATGGTTTCCTGCGAGAGAAAGGGTTAAAAAATCAAACCGATGCTGAAAGTGCGTTCAAAGAGTTCATCAGTTTCAGAACTCCAGATTTTTATGACACCGGAATAAACAAACTTTCAACTCGTTGGCAAACATGTGTTGATTATAATGGTACTTACTTTGAGGAATAAAATTTTCACTTTGTTGAAATATATTGTGATGAATTTCATGTTTCAAAACGTTGCTTACTTTTTACTCAGCCCGATAGTATATTACGGTTGCATAACGAAATACCGTGTACCTACAAGTCATTAGTTAGTCCTAAGTTCTCTTATAAGATGAGGTGGTTACCACTGGAACACTTCTTCATAAGAAATTTTATAGTCGTTCTACTCAGTCAGGACTAATCTGGGGCTAAACAACAACAAAATCCTCTGATATACATAGCTTTGTATACCAAAAATTGTTTTTTCTTCTTTGCATACACAACAGAATCTCAACTTATTTTTTTTCGTTTTTGTTTTTACAACTACATAGAGTTTTAACCATTTTTATCACTAAAGAGGTCTTCTTTCTGAATTATTTATTTACGTATTTATTTATTCAAAAGGAGGTTATTTTCTTCCACCAAAAGACTTCAGTATTTGAGTTTCTCAAAGTAATCTCATAAGTGGATACTACACACTGGGAGTTTCTCTGGTGTACGTTAAAACAATATGCAATATTATATTGAAATAATTCATTATCAAAACAAATGCTTTTACGATGCTTTGATTTTTTTCAACCATTAACAGTTTGAGTATTCTTACTCTAGGGATAACACCGAAACAAAGGGTTAACTTTAATAAATCAAAGAAAGAAACCTCAGTTGTTCTTCAACTATAAGAGTTGATTTGTGATTTAAGGCAAGGCACTTTGTTCTACTTAACCTCATTCTATATACACAGCTGAAAATATGCATACCCTGCAATCTGGGTGACCCAGTACACTAAGATGGGTCAAATATTTGTTTTGAGAATCGGTATTTTGATAGGAATGTTATGGATTCATTGCATCAATTACAAGACTTTGCCTTCTGATTTCATATTTTTCTCCCAAGAATATACATTAGTTTTGCTTCACGTTCAACTTTCTGTATATTTTTACATTCTGAGCCTAACTGATTTTGTTTTCAATTTTGTCATTGTTATTTATTTATTTTTTGCTTTTTCATTTTTATTAGCGACATAATCTTGTGTTAATGTTCGACAGCTTTCCACTAGCATCTGCAATAGTCATAATTCAACGTAGTAAAACATATATAAACAAATAGGAAGGCCTGTAAATGTTCTTCTTGTTTAAGATATTTTTGTTTGGGTTTACCGAGCAAATATTTATGTTGTTTATATATCGTTTGGTACGGAGATGACAAAAGTATAAAATGTTAACCTTATCATGAAATCTGACTTCAGTTTAAATATTTACTCTCCGATATAAAATAAATCAGAAACTAAGTCAATTATTTCTGTTTACCAAACCTTTAGCTGTTGATTGGAGACCGATAAGAAAATAGGAAAGGATGTGAAAATATTGGAAGAGTTGCAGGGGGCGGTTGTTTGTTTGTTTTTCTTCTATTTTATCTTATTTCTCATACATTTATGCTTTTGCACTGTTAGGACATCATTATGAGAAACAGGATCGTTAGGTTTTAAATCATAATTGACGAATCCTATTTCTTTCTACATCTTTGTATTCTAGCGAGAGAAGTAACAAATAGTCGAATGACTAAGTTGATAAACCCATCATCAAGAGAGTTCCGTGACCTAGTCCTTGTTTTGTCCCTAGTTCGGTGTTAGATATTCTAGCAAGGCACTAAGCTTTCATGGGCCTCACCAGACAGCAGGATAAATTAGAAACCAAAAAATAGATCAATTCTGGAAATGTACAGCAAACGAACCGGGAATTATTGGGTGGCTGATGGGTTACAATGCAAAGAATGGAATGTCTCAATCATGAAACTTTCTTTTGTGTACTTAAATAGACCGAAATTTGAATTAGAATCCATTTAAATCCAACTGATTAATAAAAGCTGTGAATGGTCGATGGGATAGAAAAACCGACCAGCTAACCAAGATGTCTCCAGTTCATATCGTTTCTTTAACGGCATGATGTGCTCCTTGCAATACATTATATCTTACATACAAGTCTGCCTAACTTAGAGATAGCGGCTACGTAATAAATTTACTGCTGTATTCAGCGTCATTGTTGTCAAAGCCTGTTTTATTAATTTGCAGTTCTCAGTTAAATTTTTTGTACATCGAAAGCTACCCTATCCAGATTTATTTCAAATTTACTTAATGCTACAAAAACTATTTCATTGAAGTCTGGTCGTTAATTCATCAGTGGTAATACACAGTATTAGTTAGGTTGCGAGTGAAGATGAGATTTTAGTAGAAAGTGGGTTATACATCTTTAGATTGTATACCTGACTTTCCTACTATAAAACTTAGAATATAACGGAACGCTGAACTCCAGACTAAACAACTTAAACAACATTTATTCAGGTGGTAAACATATAAACACATCTTTAGTTCTTGTTGTTACAGCTTCTGTGTGTATGAGCATAGTGCTGGGACGTTGTTCTATAGATGTGAGCGAGCTGTCGAGCGTAAGTCCGAAAGATGTAGAGAGACAGCTTAAACATGTCCATGCTCAATCGCTGGCCAGCGAGAAAGAGAATGAATTGAGCGGGAAACGCTTGGTTGTTTAATTCTACGCATGCGTGAGACTACGCATGCGCACGGCGTTACTACAAGATT
>NC_068989.1:35073884-35081108 GCF_001194135.2 Octopus bimaculoides | reverse complement strand
ATTTTAGTAGAAAGTGGGTTATACATCTTTAGATTGTATACCTGACTTTCCTACTATAAAACTTAGAATATAACGGAACGCTGAACTCCAGACTAAACAACTTAAACAACATTTATTCAGGTGGTAAACATATAAACACATCTTTAGTTCTTGTTGTTACAGCTTCTGTGTGTATGAGCATAGTTGTTGGGACGTTGTTCTATAGATGTGAGCGAGCTGTCGAGCGTAAGTCCAAAAGATGTAGAGAGACAGCTTAAACACACGTCCATGCTCAATCGCTGGCCAGCGAGAAAGAGAATGAATTGAGCGGGAAACGCTTGGTTGTTTAATTCTACGCATGCGTGAGACTACGCATGCGCACGGCGTTACTACAAGATTGACCACACTAGTATCTATGCAAGTTTCCATATTTTTTCATTACCCGGAACATTTTCATTGACGTGTGTACAACAATTATAAATAAAACAGTATACATGAGATTGTGAATGTGATGGTTAAAATCATTCATTGCATAAAATATTTTAGTTATATATATGAAAATCGTTCATGGTTATTGAAGGCCAAAATAAGTATAAAGTGTGAGAATACCTTATCACAAAATTGATCGACAGAGTTCTGCGTAAAACCTAGGATTATTCTATCAAGGAGTTCAAGATCTCAGCTTTTTATGCCATTCAGTCAAGATTTTGGAATCTTTGGCAGAAAAATTCTCCAAACTTACTTCAAGTCTACTGCTTCTTTGGTTACATCCCAGTAGATTTAATTGGTCAAACTAGGTTTATGTAGACATTGGTGCATTATATAGCAACAAAGTTAACTTTTCATATGACGTAATGGTTCAAAACTCAGTAGAAGCCTCGCTGCACCATAGTTGAACATAGATTCAGAAAGGATTACTGCGTGTCACTGAATAACATTACTAAGTCAACAATTTGCATTACTGAAATAAAATACGTTTCAAATTGTTTTCCTCTATTCATATGTTCATATCATTTCTTCCACATTGTACGGCATGTAATGAATAATCATCGGTTATTGTACACACGATGGATTACATTCCACTGAATGTATAGGCTACACAGATTACCGTACGAAGCAGACATTAACAACTTACCATTCCTTTGTTCGTTGTGCTCTCAGCTCTTAACGGAATCACTGGGGCGCCGATGAGACATACAGTATGTCTTAAGCAATCTAAACTTAGAGGAGCACATTTCTCTCCATGGGTGAACAAGGTCGATTTCTTCCAGAGAAGAAGAAGAAGAAGAAGAAGTGATAACCTTGCAATGAATAAGAAGTGGGGATTCAATAGGGAAAACAAACTGACCAGTGGCAAGTACACAGCATCTGTTACGTTGTGAACTGCTTCTTATGAAAGTAGGAGATGGGTTCGAAAAATGAGGCCCACTTCGCTATAACTTTTACAAACTATGGACAACATGAGCAGCATCAGAAAATATATTTTACGGAGGAAGAATCGTATTTATTTGTGTATAATGCAAAAAAAATAATATATCAAGATCAAAACTAGAGGTGAGAAGGTAGTATAAAACTTAAGAAAAGAAAATGTTTTAGCGGTTTTAATGTACAAAAAACGGAGCTATAGTATATTTTTGATTGTATTGTACAGTGTTATTGACTCCCTTTGCAACCATTTCCTCTAAACCAGTTCGTACATTAACATCAATACACAAACATTTACATCAGATTATCCAAAACTATATTTAAACGTCAGTGCTTCTGTATTACATACCACACTAAATATTTATATTAAGCCTCAGGGTCTAAAATGATGTGTGGTGTGTATAAGAGAGATAAAGAGTATCTGTGTGTTTATATGTACGTAGAGGAGCGTGTATATGTTTGCACAAGTATGAATGTGTAAGTTTTTCTCTGTGCGCTTGCATATATGCGTATTTGTGTGCACACAAATACACACATACGCATACGAGTTTGTGTGAATTTAGGTTTGTGTGAAAATGTTATGTGTGTGTGTGTGTGTGTGTGTGTGTGTGTGCGTGCGCGTGCGTGTGAGTGCTTGTTTGTATGTTACTGTGTGTGTGAGAGTGCTTGTGTGTATGTTACTGTGTACGTGTTCCACATAAGACATTGATATATATCTCAAACGATTCGTGTCAACAAACTCAACATATGCGGTCATTATGTCTCACGCTAGAAAACTAGAACTGACAAAATTAACGTCCCCAGAGATGGAGCTGTAATTGCACGGAGACGAAACAAAATTTCAAAAGAAACAGTGAGTGAGAAAGAGAAAAAAGATGGCAGAAGTAACAAAGAGCACAAGAAAAAAACATGATGTAAACAACCTCGTTTTGAAAAGAGACATTGAAGCTAAAATAATGTGGCGACCTTTAAATATAAGGAAAGGATATTAGGAAAAGAGCATTGTGAAGAAAAAGTAATCACTAATCAAAGACATTCTAGTCGTGACCATCCTGTCTTTTTATTTTCGATCATATTTATTTAGAATTACAATGAGTCATTCTCTTTTTTAAGACGGTAGGGTAAGATTAGAGGAAGATTTCACAGCTATTTCTAACATGCCGAGTGTTTGTCTATACAGAGGCTTGTTTGTTTCTTGCTATGAGTGGTGTACTTTTTATTCAAAAGAGAAGCTCCCTGCCCATTGCTTACTCGACGTAGAGCCATATCGGAAACAGTGAACAAATGCGCACACTGACACAGATTTTACTATCTCACCACCGATAGATTTTAGGAAATTTTTTTCCGCCTTGCAAATTTTCAATGAATTTTTTATGGCTACACCAAAAGTGGAAGAACAGCACTCATGGCTTTTTTCTTTTTTACGTCTCGGAAATTGATGAAACATAAGAGGAATAAACCACAACTTATAAGTAATCCTCAACCCACAGATATATTCCAAATGAATGCAACAGAGGGAATACTACTTTTAAGGTATCTTAAGACCAAGAGTTAAACTACGTGTTAGATCAGGTGATGTATAATACCTAAGGACAAATACAATTCATCCAACAGGCTTCCACACAGTTTCCTTTAACCTAGTTTCACTTGTACGACTGGGTCAACCCAAGGTGCCGCGAAGTAGGAGTGAATCTGGAAAACGTAACTGTAAAGCAAATGTTTTTGACCATACAATCATAAAATTATTAGTATCGGAAATGAGATTGAGGGACGTTCAGATACTAAGGGATTGATGATAACGTCATGGATGGTTTCAAACTCTGGCACAAGACCAGAAATTTTAAGAGAGGTGTGAGTCGATTACACCGACTCCAGTATTCGACTGGTAATTATTTTATCGACCCCGAAAGGATGAAAGGCATTATTGACCACGGGAGAATTTTAACCCAATACCGTCAGAAATTCCACTAAACATTTTATTCGACACGTTTATGATTCTACCAGCTCTCTACTTTCTACAATGTTATGAATGAAGTAATACAGCACTAAATCGATACCGAATCGCGAACACACTCAGCCTTGGACTAAATTCTACTCTGCACTACTAACCAGTTTGTTTGTGTAAAAATATTGCGACCATTTTATATTTGGATATTTATTTAGGTTTATTGAAAAGATTTGGGGTTCAAAACTAAATTAACTACAATATAAAGTCAGCAACTAACAAATTGAATGTCAGTTTTCCTAAAAGCATTAACAACGTACAGCGAAGTGAATTTATTTTAGACAACAATTGAAACCAGGTTGCGGACTCGTCCTACCAGGAACTTCACTATACAGTATTCGCTTACCTTGTCACTGAAAATAAGTGAACACGGAATTGAATGGTTCTCACGAAAAGCAAACGTTTCATTCATGTGAAAAGTTTCATTGTTGCTGTATCAAGACCAATATAACTGCTCATTGCCGGAAAATCTGCTGTCACTAGAGGAAAGAATAATTATGACAGCTGAAAAAAAATTCCCTTCTAAATGTGCAAAACAATCACTCAGCTTACTTTTTAGTATAACACGAAATTCTAGCTGTATAAGCTCAAATAAACATATATTAACCGTTTTTAAGTAGAGTTCACTGTCAACAGATTCAAATACTAAAATGACAAGCAATACATCCTGAGTTGGCTAGGTACTGCTGTTTCGAAGCTTCATTTCATGTTGTATTCTCTTTCTCTCTACTCCCGATTCACACATCTCACGGTACTACTGTTTATCTATTTGGTTTGGTTTGGACTAATATAATAGTACGAATACCCAAAGTTAGCGGTAAAATTTTCATTGGAGTGTTTGTTTTTTTTTCTAAAGGTGAATGATTATTAAAAATTTTTTCTTTCTTTTCGCAAAGCAGCATATTATCATTCATATCATTTCAATATATTTGAAAATTAATATAGTTACCGGTCTAATGCCAGCCTCAATAGATCAAACATTCTCAGTAGCCATATAACTGATTGATTCCCTTTAGATTTTGTGGTATGGGGGAAAAAACGTAGTTCGCCTACCTCGCAACTCCTCTCGATCCTTTCCAACCGGGATATAATCATAGGAGCCCTACCCGCATAGCCTCTGGCCAGAACCTAATGGCGAATTCTCTGCACTCATGTGGCCACCATATCCGTCCCAAGCGACAATCCCAAAGCAAAAGTGATCCACGCTAGTCTCCCTCGGCTCACATGACTTCTTTCGGTCCTCTCCTTCCGACAAGACACCTCGGCCGTTCGCATGACGTCACTGACTCTATACTTCCGGTCCTCCCCAGCCCCACACGCACCTCTTATCTCAAAGATTCCACCCCCACCCCCATCACCTCATTCTATGTCAAAATGCGCGATCCACCTGGGCAGACATCGTACTTGCTGTTACCCCCGCAGTGATGGAACGCTGCTCGCATCCTCTCTTCCTCCTTCTTCATTCGACGAATCGATAATCCTACAGTCATCCAAAACATGACGCGGCATTCTATTCACAGACATGTCGTTTCGAGACTTACAGCGCGCATTTGAGAGCTTTACCCACACTTCATCCCCTACCAGCACGAAGGCAGGTTCTCTCTCCCACAGATCGCTTTGATACCGTACACGGGTGTCTACATTCGTATCTGAATATCGTTCTGTGTAGCACCAACTCCTCAGCCTTTCCTGACCGAGGCGACATACTATACAAAAATACTGCTTCAATTGTTGAGACATGTCCCCCTCTCTGCCATGATTTTGATTTAAGTTGGTGTCTCTCTACGATCCTAATTTTACTCAGCCTTTACGCCGCTTTGAAGAAGCGGTTCACCTTCCACTTACCAAACATTTCCTTCGGTACTTCCGAGCAAAATACAGTATATTTGTCCATGAGCAACTCATCCACAAAACCCGCTCCAGGAATATCTCATTCAGGACTCGTGCAACTTTATCTGCAGTCCCCGTCTTGATTTCCCTCTATATCGCCATCTGCCTCGATCTGCAGTTGACCATCAAGAGATACATCCCCAGCCAGCAGTGTATCACATCCACTGCTAATCGTTTCCAGCTGTGTTCCACTGAGATGTTTCTCATCTCGCGCACACCCAGAGCGGAGTCGACGGATTGTCACAAACCCGATCATTTTCAGAATGCTCTGTCTTGTAACGTCGAAGCCAACTATTCTTGGCGAGGTACAGGGTCTTATCTACTCCTCTATGATGCATGGTATGCAGTCTTCTCAACCCCGAGTCGCTTAGCCGACATACTGTAGGTGTCTCCCACTCCGAATCCTCTGGCTCTGCTAACCAGGCTTTCTTCACCCTGGTTATGACGCCCGCCTTATTTCTTTCGAGGGCACAAAGACCGCGCTCAATTTCAGATCAGATTCGGCAGTTAGCTCTCCCAGAATACCGAGGTGACACTTCATTAACATTTTTGCCAATCCTTTCGTTCATGCACTTCTATCATCAGTTATCACTGATCCTACCCTTCCAAGCACAATAGCCCAATTGGTCTGAATCTTGATAGTACGCAGCCCCCATTTCGAGGCCAGATTCACTTCCTTAAGCACTGTGTCCAACTCAACCACGTTGATGTGGTTGCATCATCAGTTTTCCTGAGCCAGGTTGTGTCCTCCACCTTTAGAACGACTCCTATAGTTAGCGGCTAGTATCGCATCGTATGGCCCCATTCTCTAATTTAGGCACATACCAGCTTCCTCTTACTGGATCTTCCGCATTAATCCTCTCTAGCATCTCCCGCATTACAGCCATTTTGTTCCCCCACCTCCCAGCTCGCCTCATCCGCTCGTCTCTTGATGTAACTACAAGCTATTCAGAGTCACTCTACAATTGGATAGTGAACAGCCAGTCTCCCATACATGGAGAACAGTTCTTGTCTGTTCACACAGGTGCTCATTTCCGGAATCGTGTTTCCTCTCCGAAATACCAATATTTCTGCAGCCCCTCCTACCATCGCCCCCTGCAGTTTCACAGTTAGTCCGAACTTCTTTAGGTGACCTGTGACCTCTGTTGCCGACACCATGATCTCACCCTATACTTCCGGCTCACCTCAGCCTCACAGATTTTACTGATACTTACAGGTAAAATTACTTGGATGCCAAAAACAACATCAAACGTGAGAAGGCAGAATTCAAATGACCTAAAAGACAGAATATGGGAATATTTTAAGGGCAAAAAAATGTGGGAAGTGATATTAAAAGACATTTATTTACAGCTTTAAAAGTGATTTTGTTGAAATATTTTATTTTGGTTCCGTTAGAATAACGAAGGAAAGCGAGATATGGTACGCATATTTACATGCAAAAAGCGAATAATAATAGAATTGTATTGCAGGAATCCGATATTAAAGACAAAAGCGACAACTGAAATAGTTTACTGAATACGACACTTCTTTAAACTCTTCGCTATTGAACAATTTTCTTCTTTGTCTTTTTTTTTTCTTTTGTTTTATAAGCATAAATAGTTCAAACTGTTGGAAAGTAGCATTTTATATGTTGGTACTACTGTTTATCTCAACCGTTGCTGAGATTTTTCTCTGTCTATTTCTTTTGCATTTAGTTTAGCCCAATATTTGCCATGAAGGGGCTTTTCTTGCCATCGTTTTATCATGGTCCGTTGCTGTTCTAGTTTTAGTTTGGGTTTCATTTGTTTTATAGCTTTTCTTCTTCTTCTTCTTCTTCTTCTTCTTCTTCTTCTTCTTCTTCTTCTTCTTCTTCTTATTTGTTAGGTAGTATGATTTCTTGTTTGTATTTGTCAGCTTCCTTAAATACTGAAAACAGTTTTTTATTT
>NC_068989.1:35070915-35073789 GCF_001194135.2 Octopus bimaculoides | reverse complement strand
TATTATTATTATTATTGTTCAGTAGTTTTATTTTTATAACGTGCTTTCACTTCACTACCGAGC
The DNA here is from genome assembly GCF_001194135.2 of Octopus bimaculoides. Lineage (NCBI taxonomy): Eukaryota > Metazoa > Mollusca > Cephalopoda > Octopoda > Octopodidae > Octopus > Octopus bimaculoides. The sequence continues at coordinate 35,073,726 of NC_068989.1, read as the reverse complement.
GCAGCTCTGTGCGCCTTGGGTATGTGCTGTGGTTTGTTGTGGTGCTCTTATGTTTACTGTATTGAAAGTGTTTTGCGTAGAATGTGTGCAGTACCCAGTAGTGCAATTTTCTGTATGTTATATATATTTGTAAGTCCTGGTATTTTTGTTATGTATTTTTCTGAATATTTTTTTTATTATACCTAAGGCACCTACTATGATAGGAATTGTTTCTGTTATTATTATTTTGGCCGCCATACGGGAAAGATACGAGAACTTGGAGCTCCATAAGTCGTAAGAATGTTCTCAATATTTTCGGCCGGTTAATACCCCACTTATTCATTTTAATAGGTACAGCTTTGTTTTTAACTTTGCCTGGACTGCGCTGGTAGTATCTCTGTTTAGAGACACCCCCTGGTTTGCAGGGAGTGCACATCAATATTTTTGAACTCTCTTGAACTATCTGGAAAAAGCAAATGTTTTGTTATTTTCCAAATACTTTGAAACATGGCGGAGAAAGAACAATTTGTAATGTTTGATAATAGGACGTGTTCCTTGTCCGAAAAGCAAGAGAATGCTGACGTAGCGTTGACTACGTGGGGTGCTGGAAAGTTCCTGGCTTTAAGGTTATCGTGAAGAGGTAGAGCTGTTATCTTTTCACGGAATGTAGAACAACTATTTAAAAGAACAACTATTTAGATGATGATATATAATAGTCATGAAGGTATATGAGTCAGCTGGAAAGAATCTGGCTTCAGTGTTCTGGGACAAAGACAGAATACTCCTCATAAAACACCTTCCAAAGTGTCGCACCATTAACGCAGAATACTACATTCTCTGTTGGACGAACTGCGGGGAAACCTTAAACCAGAGACGCCACGGAAAGCTGAGCCGTGGTGTCTCGTTTTTGCATGACAATGCACCAGCACACATAGCATATGAAACTCTATTGAAAATACGCGACTTTGGCTTCGAATTGGTAAACTGCCCACCTTACTCTCTTGACTTGGCCCCCTCCGACTATCGCCTCTCTCCTCAGTTTGACATGCCTGGTTTATTCCATGAATTTTATGTGTTCATACCAGATTTGTTTGGCAGCCTCTTGGCAGACGTCTATCGTAATTAGCAGCAGAACGGGAGAATTCCTAATGCAGTTAGCCGGGGTGTGGTAGCATTGCTGACAAAGGACGCCAACAATGAGGACGTTCAAGGGAATTTTCGGCCCATCACTCTGCTAAACACATAGTTTAAGATTTTGACCAAGGTGTTAGCAAAAAGTTGGTGCTTGTTGTCGGTAATCTGGTCGGGAAAGCGGAAACGTGCGCAATCCCAACCAGGTTTATCCACGACAATCTCCACCTTATGCAATACATCATAGAGAGGGTTGGGACAAAAACTGGTTTCTGTGGGGCCCTGATCAATTTGGATCAGTGCAATGCATTCGATAGGGTCGACCTTCGCTACTTGAAAGCAGCCGGTTTCAGACCCGGATCGCTGCAATGCACTGCAGCGTAATAGAACGACCGTGCGAACCAAAGGAGAATGGCGACGAGACGGAAAAGGCTCCTTTTAACGCGCCGCACGGTCGAACACAAAAAACATAATATATGACATAGAAGGCTCGTCGTGAGAGATACGAGCCAAGTGCCAGTAAAAGAACAGAGTGAGTGGCAGACACAACTGTTAGATATATAACGAGAGTAAGTTTATTAACATAGTGAAACTGAAGTGTCTGTGTGTGTGTGCATGCGGCATATATAAATAACACAATACATAAGTCAGGCCTTCGTGTACAAGAGTATGTATACAACAATGTGAAATAACGGACAGTCGTATAAGCAATAGTGTATGCGGCATATATAAATAACACAGTAGATAAGTCAGGCCTTCGTGTACAAGAGTATGTATACAACAATATGAAATGACAGACACGTCGTACAAGCAATAGTGTGTGTACAATAAGTGAGAGTACAAGTGTGTGTGAGTGAGAGGAACACAGAACATAGAAAGAGTATCTGTAACATAGACTGTAAAAAGTCTTCAAACACTGAGATACAGAAAAACCAGTTCGTATAAGAGTTACACAAGATATAGTATGTTCATACGCAGGAAGTTGTGGCCAAGGAGCAGAGCTGTGGTATCACAATATGTGTGTTGAGCGTCGATGCTGTGACCAGTTACCTGATACAGAATATTCTCGCAGATTAGTTCTGACTGTTGCTCGTGGTGGAAATAATCCACTCTTACAGTGTCGAGATAAAACCGCGGTTGATGTTGGTGTGTACTCTGGTGGTGCTGCTGGCGACGACATTGTGGTAGTCAGTACATAGGTGGTGAAGACGTCGTCGCTGTAAACTGCCTGGAGCTGTGTTCTGTATGTGTGGTCAGCGACCAGACCTGTGAGAGAACTGAAATCGAAGACGACTGGCGTCGTTGGAGCGGGCTTATTTATAGGTGAAATAGGGCTCACCGGAAACGCAGAAAAACTCTCTCTCACGTGACCTTATCTGAAGGCCACGATTGGACGGTGTATGCACCCTGGCGCGAAGCAGAACTGGAGACAATTGCCGCGCAAATAAGAACCAATCAGGGTGGTGAACAGAAGAGTCCAAGGCAGCTGAAGGCTAGATGTTAGCAGCTTCGTTATCATTTATGATTGAATGCCCGAGAGAGAGGTTTCACTACAGCAGCACCTGCTCGGTGGTCAAAGTAAACAGCTACATATCGGAACCGTTTCACCTCGCACGCTTGGTCCGTCAGGGATACCCGCTGTCATTTCTTCTGTATGTGCTGGCTCTCGAGCCACTGCTTCAGAAGCTGGAACAGTTGAGG
>NC_068989.1:35068165-35069435 GCF_001194135.2 Octopus bimaculoides | reverse complement strand
TTTATACTTACTCCTTTGGCAGTTTAAGCGGTGTAAAGCGTATTTAATCTCCATTTATAATTTCGTTAACATCTGCCTGAACTGTATGTGTACAACATTTGCTTTTTTCATTTTCTTTCACGCGTTTTTATTTCATTAACATCTGCCTGAACTGTATGAAAGGTTTATTAGCGACTGCCTAACCCTAACCCTAACCCTACTGCCAATATGCTTCAGCCATTCTTTGATAAGGAAATAATAATTTTATCACCGCCAGAATCGTTTGAGAATCGTTTGTTTACGTAGTCAGCACTTACTGTATTCGACTGAATGGACGTCAGTCATTGGTTGAAATTACAGAAATACGACAACTTTAACATGAAATAACTTGCGATGTACGTTTTTTTGTTAAGAAGACTAAGAGAAAAAGATGTTTTATATGACACATTCTACCAGTGTCCCAAGTTTCAAAGTGTTTCGTTAAGAAAATACTGGTGCCCCCGTTTTGAACTAGATCCAAAGTATATTATTGTGCCAAATTTTAAAATTTTCGATAAACTTCTATTTTTGAAATGCTGACTGCCAGACCAACTAGATCTGTAGTAGTAGTAGTAGTAGTAGTAGTAGTAGTAGTAGTAGTAAGCAGCAATGTGCTATCTGCGAAGGAACGAAAGATAATAGTATTCGTACGCTTCTTAACTGAGACTGATCTGAGGCTAAACAACAAGAACAACAGTTCAAAATATTCGTTTCGGTTGTCACTCGTTAAAGAGTTAAGGGAAAAAATAAGGAGTGAGATGTCTATCTTGTTACCAAAGTTATTTTCTATGGAGAGTAAGAGAAAGTGGCTTCATCGAGGAATTGAAACCGTTGGCATTATCGTGTCTTACTTCTTTAGTGTTTTCATCAAAGCGATTTATAACATTGTTACAAAGTCATGAATTTTAGGGAAGGTCTGATCTAATTGATATACCTCAGGCCTTAATTAGTATTATCCCGAGGAGGAGGATGAATTACGTCAATCTCAGAGGGATTTGAACTCATGATGTTGGAAGATGTAACTAAATTGGCACTCGACCAATTCTACCACCCATGGACCCCTTTATACCGCGGTAAAAATAATAACGGAAAAAATCTTTCTACACCTTCTATTTTGTTGCTTCCAGGTGACCCACCACAGGATGAGGTTATAACAGAAAAAATAAACTAAAACAGCAGGAACAAAAATACGGACCTTATCCACTTCCCGTATATAAGCTACTATCAATAGAGATAGTTTCTCTTTTTTTTT
>NC_068989.1:35067152-35068155 GCF_001194135.2 Octopus bimaculoides | reverse complement strand
CTTTTTTTTTTAGGTTTCGACAGGGAATCAAAGGAAATATATAAATATGTATTTTAGCAAAATTCTTTTGATAACTTTCGGATGATACGGTTTATAATTACCCTTAGCATCTAACTTTGATCTTATTAAACAAAATGTCAGATGTCTCCCTTGAAAACATAACCTTTCTTTAGAAACATATGTACCGTAATTTACACTTAGTTGCCAGCTTTATGTTTGGTCTACAAACCCAAGGACACATACTTTATAAAAGTTCAATAGAAATCCAGTCTTGCAAAGATGGTGTTGTAAGGTGGGAGGTAGGGATAAGATTTTGCTTTCGTTTTTACTTTATTTATTTATCTATATTTTTGTTTTCCTTCTTTTTGAAGAAACTCTTTGCCTGACCGATTAAGCCTTTCACAGGAAGACAGCTGAAACACTGAAAAATATCGAAGAGAAATTTCCCAGCTATGTACCATAAACATTTGTCGGCTTTGAAATATTACAGGCAGTTATTGGTTTATTTTAAGAGCGATGGAATAATAAAAACGATGAGGAGTTGGACTAAATATTTTTCTGTATTTAATTACATTATCTTATCTTCCACATTCAAATCCAAGAGAGTTTAATTTTATATTCCTTCTCCTTGCCGATTAATAAAGTAAGTTCCAGTAGTGAATAAGGGTCGAATCACAAATGTTTGACCTTGTTTGTACCAAATAGCAAAAAAAGAACATAGTCGCAGGCAAGGCGGCGAGCTGCCAGCTTCGTTAGCACTTCGGGCAAAAATGCTTGACAGCTTTTCTTTTTGTTCTTTATGCTTTGAGTTCAAATTCCGTCAACGTCAGCTTTGCCTTTTCATCCCATCAAAATTAGAAAGAATTGAAACGTAGCTACAGGCAATCAATTTTCTACTCTTCTTACTGTCTTTTAATTTAATTTTATTTTCATTCAAAATGTTGAATTACTGACAATCAGGGTAATTCTGTACAAATTCATTCTTCAAACACACTGCTTTAAT
>NC_068989.1:35051273-35060074 GCF_001194135.2 Octopus bimaculoides | reverse complement strand
CCTCTAGCACCACCCTCAGCCTAACCCACACCCCACCCTTGCTTTCCCCACTCTCGCCTCCCCTACCTCCCAACACCATCACACCACACCACACACCACTACACCGTATACTACCATACCACACAGCACATCACATCACAACACACCACCACGCACACACCAGCACTGACCACTTCCCAGCCCCACATTTTCACACATACACATACAAACACGCACACGTCAAGATCACCAGCCCTCTTCCACACGCACATACAAACTCTCTTATATACACGCACGTGCACCTTCGTTTTGGGATCACCACTACTTTATTATCTCCCCTGCTCCCTAGCTTTCCTGTGTGACCCTTCTGTCCGCCATTCGCCATGATAGATCGCTAGCCACTACACATTCTTTATTTTCTCTCCTTGTTTCTTTCTGTGTTCCTTTCTGTGGAAGAGCGTAGGCTCGAAAGGTTAAAGACTTTTTCACTTCCCGAGCGTTATACTAATACATCTGTTTGTTGTCTACACCACCTGTCTTCGTCTTTTTTTTTTTTTTGTGAATTCTCTCCTTACATACATACATGTGTCATTACACAAAAAATGCATCGCTTAACGTATGTATGTGTGTATATGTATTTGTGTGTAAATGTATAAACACATTACACGATAAATAACAGATTATATACTGTGTAATATGTTTATACACACTTATATGTGAGTATGTGTATGTGTGTGAGTGTATGCATATATGTATGTATATACATGTATGTATGTATGTGCATGTATGTATATGCATATATATTTGTATGGTGCGACTTAAATTGCATGAACATGTAACAAGTATTAGAAATCCATGTATATTCTTATACATCGAAAGACAAAACAAAAAAGAAAGTTAGAGATATTCGTCTTAAAATATTTTGTATCTTATTACGTCACCTTCTACATGTTTCGGTGAAGATTACTGAAGACTTAGTCTAAGCCAGGCACGTTTTCTAAGTTTTGACTTCATCAGAGATTCATACAAAATGCATAACTTTTATCAGCGCTTCTTTAGGTAAGAGTCGAATAAGAATAAGAAGCATAATGTATGTGTTTTTATGCTCAATACATATATGCCCTGTGCAAAAAAAATCATTTAACATTGAAAATAATTAGAAAAATAGTAATTCTTTTTACTATAGGCACAAGGCCTGAATTTTTAGGGAAGTAGGCTAGTGGGTTACATCGACCCCTGCTCTTCACTGGCACTTATTTTATCAATCCCGAAAGAACGAAAGGCAAAGTCCACCTCCGTAGAATTTGAACTCAGTACGTAAAGACAGACAAAATGCCGTGAAGCATTTTATCCATGCTAACGATTCTTCCAGCTCCCGTTAATTAGAAAAGTAAGATTGTAATTTTTTTTTTTTTTTTTTTTTTTTTTTGTCTTTAGCTTCTATTTAGAAATCAAAGTAAATGTCTACTATTCCCTTTAAACTTTGCTTTTGGGGCCTGTTCATCAATGTTTTGAAACTGACCTATTTTCCATTACACTTCGGACAGATTCAGCGCAGTGTTGCTGAAGCAGAAATATCGTTATAGCAAATATTCTTCTCAATACCACAGATTTGATTGTCAGTTGCTTGACCCTAACCACTTGAGCATGGCCTTTAGTGGCTGACAATATGTGCATCTCTGATTATGAGCAGGAATTGAGGGGGAGCATCATAGCCATGTGTTGAGAGGAATTTTGGGGGTTTGAATGAATATAACAAAAGTAAAGTGTGGAGGAAATATTAGCCATTTTTCACAACTTTTAGGGGCAAGCAAATAGGAGATAACAGTTGCTACCCAAGGACAAAAATCGTGTTACACAATGGAATAATTATTTCTGCACAAGGCCTGAAATTTTGTGAGGAGTGTCTAGTTGATTGCATCGACCCAGTACGGAACTGATATTTATTTTATCGACCCTGAAAGGACGAAAGACAAAGTCCACTTTGGCGGAATTTGAACTCAGAACATAAAGGTGGACGAAATGCCGTGAAACATTTTGCTCGGCGTGCTAACGATTCTTCCAGCTCACTGCCTTAATTAGAAAAATAACACCAATTGAATAGCGTTACCTCATGGATAATGGATGATTAAGATGTCGATAATTCCTATAATTTTCTGGTTTGAAAGCATGATACTGCTATGTGGTTCGTTAATTGCTAGAGTACTTTATTCTCCGCTAGATCATGCAAAGCCTACAATCTCTTTTGTTACCTTTGTATGCTGGAGCTGTGACTATAATACTTGAAATCGGTACCCGTTCATTTTAAACTCCATATGTATTCTGCTGGTGATGTAGAATTGCTTAATATTGTGTTATCATATGTATGTTTATGCATATTATACCGTTTCTTGTTTCTTTATTGCCCACAAGGGGCTAAACATAGAGGGGACAAACAAGGACAGACAAAGGGATTAAGTCGATTACGTCGAACCCAGTGCGTGACTAGTACTTAATTTATCGACCCTGAAAGGATGAAAGGCAAAGTTGACCTCGGCGGAATTTGAACTCAGAACGTAGCGGCAGACGAAATACCGCTAAGCATTTCGCCCGGCGTGCTTAACGTTTCTGCCGCCTTATTATACTTATTATGCATATTATACCGTTTCTTAGAGGGATTTCCATGTGGAGCTGATACAATACCCATGATTAGTTTGAGTAATGACATTGCATTTATAAATTACTTTACTTAAAAGGCAACTATTTTCAGGAGTAGCGGATCTACAGTTACATTAAGGTGAGTTAATCGAGTCTTTGAGGCCCTATAAATCTATATTTTACCAGTTGATATTCATATTGTTTTCCTCCACTATTACTATTGTGTTATTACTATTGTGTACTATTACTAATGTTAGTCTTTTTGCTATTATCCTTGTGACTGTTTTGATTCTTATTGTAGAAAATTTTATGATAGGGAAAGGTTCTATGTTAGTATCCTTTATGCATAGGTTTGTATCATTTCATCTCTTACTCTCTGAATAGTTACACTTACTTTGTCACAAGTGAGAACTAATTTTTTTCTCTACCTTTACTTTTAGATTGAGTAATTAAGAGGATTAGGTCATTATCCCTACTTTTATTCCTAGAATCACTTGTCATAGATCGAGTACTGGGATTTTTATCTGCATTTAGGTTTTTGTCATTATATAGCTAAATAAGAATGTTTCGTCTAAAATTGAAGTACATTCGGTGTATTTGTCATTTTTAAGAGACATTCTTTTCTACTTCAGGCACAAGGCCCGAAATTTTTGAGATATTGGAGAAGTTAATGTTATCAGCTACAACAGACAATTGAATGTGAGAATTTCACCGTAAAAAAAGGGATCTATTTTAAAACGGGGGCCACATTTTTCATTAATGTTTTACGTAGTGTTTTTGGTACGGAAAGACTTTCAAACTTCGTATACTTATCTATTTTGTGTTATAGAACAGAAAAATATTTTTGTATTCGAATTTATTTCATGTAAAAAATTGTCTTATTTCGATAATTTGAACCAATCACTGACAAGTATTCAGTTGTTTACATTTACTCCTTTGGCTGATTAAGCGATGTAAAGCGTATTTAATCTCCATACCTTCGTTTTATTTGCTTTTTTCATTTTAAATTTGCTTTAACCCTAACCCTAACCGTAGGGTTAGGGTTAGGGTTAATTGTTTCAGAATCGTTTGTTTATGTAGTCGGCACTTAATGTATATCGGCTGAATGGACGTCAGTGATTGGTTGAAATTACAGAAATACGACAACTTTAACATGGAATAACTTATGGATTTCTTTTTTTTTTAAGAAGACTAAGAGAAAAAGATGTTTTATATGACACATTCTACCAGTGTTCCAAGTTTCAAAGTGTTTCGTTAATGAAAAATGTGGCCCCCGTTTTAAAAAAGATCCAAAAAAAGATGCTATGGTAGTCAGATCGCTCTTGTGTACTAGTGGTAACATGTAACCCAGTACAATCTGTCGTATGGTCGGGTCGCCGACATTAAACTGGCAACCCCACCAAGCCTGCTTGGTGAGGAGAGTGCTTATTGGGCACCCTGCGAGATAAAAAAATTAAAAAACGACAAAAGGCGGAAGAACTCAACGGCCATCCAATATTGTGTAAGAAACGAAAAGGGAAGAAAAGGGATGACTACCTTGTATGGAAAGATCAACAGAACGAAAGGAAATAATGAGGGTGAGACGGTGACTCAGGAAAATCACCCGGACGGAGGTCTTGCGCGCCACATTTTTGTATTCAACGGTCGAAAGGCTGAATAGTACGACCGAATCAAGCACCAGGGTTGGGTGTAGCAGTCGGTCGTACTGTGAATCCAACGACTACACTAATCGACGGATTAGTTGTTGAACCACGTCGAACGATGATGATGATGAGGAGGAGGAGGAGGAGGACGACGACGACGATATTTATGCTTGAGTGAAGTTTTCCATAACTATGGTATTTACGTTTGAATGGAAAGTATATCACTGAAAATCTTAAGTATGTTTGTTCATACGTTCCTTGAATAAGAAGCATGAAACCATGTTACGGTTCTTTTCCTTATTTACTTAGTGTTAGTGTTATCAGTAGAAATTTGATCTGAAGTATTTTTGTTATTGCTGCAATCCCTAGATTTAAGCCAGTCACAGTTTTTTGGTACTACAATTAGAAGAATTTTCAGAAGAAAATACCTCTGCGTTCTCAACCTTACCACTACAGTTATTCTTTTTTCCCTTATTACAGGTGCAGAATTTATTGTTTCATCTCATATCTAATACGGTGATAGTTCTACCGCTGCGTTTGTCTCTTAGATGAGTTTATTACTATATCAAACGCTCTTCCTTAATCAGTTCTAGATCACTTAGTCGTATTTTCAAATCTATTCATTATAATGCTACAGTAGTTAGTAACTTTTAATCGTTGAAGATTTTATGTCACCCATATCGGTTTGTAATTCTCCTGTATTTTTATCTTTATTTTAATAATATTGATTGGAAGACCATTTATTTGGATCATTATTTACTTTTTGTCCAGTTTTTATCTCTACGATACGGTTTAGTTGTTTAAAAATGGACTATAAGCTTTTTTTTTTTGCTTTTTTTTTCATTATAGCCACTTTTTTCAAGGCATCGTTGTTATATTCTGCATTATCATTGAATACTTGTTCATTTGCTGACAATATTGATAACCTAAATGAAATATTTCTAACAAGATTATCTATAACAGACCTAAGATGATTAGAATGATTGTGTATGAAATGTAGGTTTTCATATTGCTTATGATAAGGATAGTGCAAGCCAGTGTCAAGATCAAGAAAGTTCACCTCTTTTGTTCAAATTAAGACATTTAACCTCTTTTGTTCATCTTTTTTAAATAAAGAAGAAAATACGAAAGATGGTTTGGGGATTTTTGAACACTAGAGTTTCAGAATCTGAAAATTTTATTATTAAACACCTTTTTTAAAAAATCAATAAAGAATGCCAATCCAATGTTTTATAAATGTAATAATTGGGTTACCCTTATGGTCTTTCAAATTAGATTTTGAGTTTTTACATATAAAACGCTCCATTGTATCAACTAATTTGCGTCTATTAACGAACATGTCTCCGCCCGTTGATTCTATTTCATGTCATATTATCCATATTTTTGTATTTCAGTTATATAGTTATTATATGTATTTATGTCCATGCTATAGAGTCCCAAATTTCTAAATTTAATATTCTTAACTAAATGGAATAATTGCTCCTGAAGTAGTCCAGTTGCTCATGCTGAGAAGGGTTTCGGTATTTGAACGAAAGGAAATCTTTTATTTGCTTCAATCATTAGACTGCGGTCATGCAGGGGCACCACCTTCAAGAATTTATAGTCAAATGAATTGACACTAGTACTTATTTTCTTAACCTTGGTACTTATTCTATCGGGTCTTTTGCCGAACTGCTAAGTTACGGGTCACATAAACACACCAACATCGGTTGTCAAGCGGTGATGGGGGTGGGGACAAACTCAGATACAAAGACATACGCACATAGATATATACATATATATATCATCATCATCATCATCATCATCATCATTTAACGTCCGTTTTCCATGCTCAAAAATGGTAAGCTGGGGAACTGCACCAGGTTTCAATCTGATTTGACATGGTTTCTACAGCTGGATGCCCTCCCTAACTCCAACCACTCCAAGAGTGCTTTTTACATGATTATATATATATTCTTTTACTTGGTTCAGTCATTTGACTGCGGCCATGCTGGAGCACCGTCTTTAGTCGAGCAAATCGACCCCAGGACTTATTCTTTGTAAGCTTAGTACTTATTCTATCGGTTCTCTTTTGCCGAACCGCTAAGTTACGGGGACGTGAACACACCAACATCGGTTGTCAAGCGCTGGTGAGGGGACAAACACAGACACACAAACATATACATACACACACACACATATATATACACACATATATATATATATATATATATATATATATATATATATATATATATTCTGTGTGAGTTAGAGGTTGAGAAACCAACTAAGGGATAGTACCTATCCAATATACTCTTGGTAGTGTACCCAATTATTCTTACCCAAGTGCTAGTTATCTAGTTATTGCGTGGCAAGCTCGCAATTGAGTGTTATATATGGGCGGGTGTAAGAAGTGGTTTACCCTTGATTTGTACTTCAAATAAGAAAGTGGAGAGGATACAAAATCGACAGACATCAGCCGGTAAATATTCTAGTAGGTCTATTTATTCTAATGTATTAGATGATTACATACACATGTATTAGTAGTACAGAAATGAGCAAATGAGCAAATTGCTAGTAGGCATGGTTTCTAGATTGTCAGTTCCTTACGGCCGTTTCTGCCAAGAGACAACGAGATCCTCCAGGTTATTTCCAACTCTTCAGTTTTCTGCAGGGATGGGCAGATAAAGCTTGGATGATGAATGTGCCTCTAGGCTTCTTCACAGGGTCTAAGTGGTTGTGAGGGCTAATACATATAAGAAACAGTTAATAATAGGTACAGTGTGTTTGTCTTTTTAAAAAAGAGCAGAAAAATAATAGGAGTAAGAATAAAAACAAACATGAGGATGTGAGTGAAGTACATCTTAGTATAATGATTTGAGTATAGCAAGGGGAAATAAGAAACAGACTTCCCGTGATGTATTATAAGATCCATGTTATTTTGTCCAATAGGGGATAGGTGAATATAGTCGTTCTCAGGAGGAGTTTTTTCAGGAATGGTAAATTTAGGCAGTAGTTCACATTATGTTTACATAGAAGTTCAGTGGTGGGTTTGAAGATATGGTCCGTGTTACGGAGGTGAAAGTTTATATGTAAAGCGCCAGTTAGTAGGTGCAACGTTGCGGATGGTATGGCATAAGCAGCTTATGATGATGAAACCATCTTGGGAAATTTAGTATATGAGTGCATTAATGAGAGAAAGGAACTAGGTGGGGCCAAAGTGCGATGTTAGTGTTCGTTACTTTTTGCCGATCAACAAGTTTCGGAATCCCTATGTGGCTCATACCCACACCCTTATCTCCACACATATACACACACGTATATATCCATTTCCACACCTATGGATGCATATGTGTGTAAACACCCAAAAACCCATGCCTTCTTGCATAGCCTCTCATATAACTGGTACTAATGGTATTTAGAGAAGGTGCACTTGGCCTTGTGAAGGCAGGAAACGTTTCTCTCCTTAAGAGAATTAACAAGCGGAAGGTTGGCTTTAATCATGAAGAAAATTTCATTTACACAAAGCATACATTTCCTATTCTTTGTATTATACGCTGATGAATAACTACAGGTTAGCATAACAAATAACCACCACTCGTCCGGTCCGGTCCATTTTTGTCCCTATTTACGAAATCCTCCTTCTTCCGCCCTCCGTCAACAATAAATCCCCTGTCCAGCTCCTATATCACAATAATACTAGACGTTTAACTTTATACAGTAGATCCCCCTCATAGATAGATATATGTTTTGTATTTCTATACTTTTATACGTTTATACTCTTTTACTTTTCTTATGCTATCCTATAGGATTCTCTTCCCTTACTTCTAATTGTTTTAGTTATCGCACTTGTTTACTTGTTTTTTTAATTTTATTTTGCTCGTTTACTTGCTCATGGTGGCCATTGTTTTATTTATTTATTTGATTTGTTTTTGTTTTATTTGTTAACCATCAACGAACCAGAACCATGTCATGGTTTTCAAAAAAATAGCTGACCACTTAGGTTGTAGGACTGACCATGTCCTTTAGGATTCTCTTCCTTTAGTTCTAATTGTTTTAGTTAGGGTGGTCGAGGCGGTCAGAGATGACGGTGAGAGTAAGCAATGTGAAAGATAGTGGCGATGGTGGCGAAGGGGAAGGCGGCGAAGTCAAAGGTATTGATGGTGGTGGCGTCAGAAGTCTGAATGGTATGTGTATGGCGGATGTGGTGGTGATAGTGGTGGTACTGTTGTTCATCATGCAGCTTTGTAATAAGTTCCAAGTCAACAAATTATATTATAGGAAAGTTGGTTATACATCATTAGATGTATACCTGACTTTCCTATATAAAATTATAGAAATATAACGGAACGCTGAACTCCGGACTATCAACTTATACAACATTTATTCAGGTGGTAAATATATACATCTTTAGCTCTTGTTGTTACAGCTTCTGATTGTGTGAGCATAGTTGTTGGGACGTTGTTATGTAGATGTAAGCGAGCTGTCGAGTGTAAGTCCGAAAGATGGAGAGTGACAGCTATACACGTAAAGAGACTGTCTCCAGAGTTGGGTGTTGGAGAC
>NC_068989.1:35049885-35050483 GCF_001194135.2 Octopus bimaculoides | reverse complement strand
AGTTACACAAGGAAAATTTTGTCTGTTGATCGTGAGTGGAAACATCCACTCTAACAGAGTCGACAAAACCGAGTGTGTTGATATTGGTGTGTCCCTGGTGGTGGGGTTATTGGCGCACGACATTGTGGTAGACAGTACATTGATGTTCTGCATGTGTGGTGGTAATGATCTGTTGAAACTTGGCGACGTCGGGGGGAATGCTTGTAGTTGGTAGTAGTAATTGTCGTCACGGTGGTAACCTTGGTTGAACGAAGCTGGTGATGAAAAGCTGTTCGTTGATGAGTGTTTGAAGAGGTGCGCTTTTACAGACAGTCGACAGGCAAATCTCTGTACGACCATTTGCGAAAACCTCGAAGAAAAATTTTCTTAACCCAAGATGAAAAAACGACCGTGCGAACTCAAAAAGGAGAAATGGTGACGAATGGAATAACAGAGGACTCCTTTTATTTAAACGTGTCACACGGTCGAACACCAAAATATATATCAAAGATGATATACAAGTAATTACGTTATACTACGAACATTAGTGAATTCGTAAATACCAGTAATGAGACGATAGAAAAGACAACCATATGAAATGAATAACAAGAGTTATTGT
>NC_068989.1:35044117-35049613 GCF_001194135.2 Octopus bimaculoides | reverse complement strand
GGTGTTGGTAATACGTAGTTCAGTCTCCATGGCCGTATTTGTTCTTTAGTCGGGGTTCACCAGTTATAGGTTGGTAGTCCAGAGTCCATGCTGCGTTTGTTTCTTCGTCGAATCACCACTTTATAAGAACGTGGGTTATTGCAGCTCAGTGGGCTGCGTGATCGAATCACGTCGGGGGTCACCAGTATAGGAAAGTTGGTTATACATCATTAGATGTATACCTGACTTTCCTATATAAAATTAAGAATATAACGGAACGCTGAACTCCAGACTATCAACTTATACAACATTTATTCAGGTGGTAAATATATACATCTTTAGCTCTTGTTGTTACAGCTTCTGATTGTGTGAGCATATTTGTTGGGACGTTGTTATGTAGATGTGAGCGAGCTGTCGAGTGTAAGTTCGAAAGATGGAGAGTGACAGCTATACATGTAAAGAGACTGTCTCCAGAGTTGGAATGTTGGAGACACTCTTGACACGTCCATGCTCATGGTCGGCCGACCGTAAAAGAGATAGAATTAAGCGGGTACGCTTGGTTGTTTAATTCTACACATGCGTGAGATTACGCATGCGTGAGATTACGCATGCGCACGGCGTTACTACAATATCATTGTTTTGATGAAAATTGTACATTGCTTGAAAAATGTTGTTCAAGTTTAATAAAATTTAGTATGTACTCAATACACGAAGTGTCATTGTTGGGCCCAAGGCCTAATGAAGAGCCCTCCGCAGGAGCTAGCTTAAAAGCTGCCTTATCGGGCGACTTTTAAGCTAGTTATACAAAAATAACAAAAATAAACCGTGCGACTACCAGACACAAAGAAGCCTGTCGTGTGTATATAATTGTGTGTGTGTGTTTGTATTTGCCCACCACCACCACCATCACCATCGCTTCACAACTGATATTGGTATGTTTACGTCCCCGTAAACTAGCGGTTCGGCAAAAGAGACCGCTAGAATAAGTACGAGGTTTACGAAGAATAAGTCCTGAGGTCGATTTGTTCGACTAAAGGCGGTGCTCCAGCATGGCCGCTGTCAAATGACTGAAACAAATAAAAGAATAAAAAGATATTATTAACGCTTTAAGGTTTTCCTAAATATTATGCATAATAGCAACGTTTGGTAAATGTCTGATGAACTGTGCCACTCCACGCTATTGATAAATTTACGTAGCTCTTAAGAAATCTATTGCACTTAATCAAGTGTAAGTAATGTGGTTTAAAACGGAATGGTACTAAAACAATTGTAACCAGTATTAAAGTAGGCAGTGCCCCCGCATGGCCGCAGTCTAATGACTAAATCAAGTAAAAGATAGAAGAAATGTGTTGACGGAGTTGTTACACAGTCGTATGTACATAATGCCTTGTGGTATTTATTCAGGAATAGAACCTTTATACCTTTGCAAAATCACACTGGTGGAAGTCCACATCCAGCAAAAATTGAGATATGCGCCTGTCAAGAGAGTAGCTTTAATTTTCACATGCCCTCAGCAAAGCACGATATTTTGTGCTCGGATGTGACAAACTTATAACAGTAGAGCACTAGATCGTAGACCACTACTCAATATATTTGCGACAGACTAATTGGAAGGCAGCACAAATTTTCAGAAACCTGAATGAAAGACACTTTGATATATAATTTGGATAATATAAACAGTAGTCAAGAATCGAACAACTACTAATGGTTTAATCTTGAATTAATTCTTTCTATCTATACTCTACAACATTGTCAGTAATGTGATTACAAGCAAGCCAACTGATATAGACGATTGCCTGATGTCTGCTGTAATGTGTCCACATTTTATACTTCACGCGATTAAATTCGGTGACACAGAAAAAACATCTGCCTCAAAACAGTAATGAAATATGTACCAACTCATTGACATCGTTAAGACTGACATGGTCTGAATTCCGCCACGAACTCACACAGGAACTACAAAATTATTACCAATTTCACAGACACCTTTTTATTGTGCATGGCATTATTCTACACAAGGACCGCGCAGTTATAAACCATCTTGAGGGAAGCATTTCACTCTTCGTTTTATTTCGCACCAAACACATTAATATTTAAAGTTGGGATCATATCGACCATTACCATACTTCAAAGCTATATCCACATCGTGGACGGCTTCTAATCCATCTAACCGTGATATTAGCAATATTCTGACGCTTAAGCCTGGAAATATCGTACCCGAATGGTGCCTTGCGAATGATTTACTCGGAGACTGACAGAGAGTATAGCCAAACCACCTTAAGCGTCTTGTGAGCAGAGCTTGTTGCAGAGAGTTGATGCGGTAGCTGTCGTATATTGGGGTTCGAAACGATGTCCTATGGACGAACACGCAGAATTCGTCATAACCAGTAGTAGTCGAAGACTTCGAATTTTCGGAGGCTTTCATGCTTCACTGGCCAGGATTCGCACCCATATAGAAGGATGGTTCGGATGAGCGTTTGGAAAATATGTGTCCCTTACACCACAATTGTCGCTGATTTACCTATTTCAATATATTTTCTGTTCAAACTACATCAAATACCTCACAGTTATCGATCTCATTGGTCAACTGTCGAAACATCTTCGAAGAGACAAATGGATTTAGTACCCGTCTATGTTGCACATTCGTCACATTCGGCATCCTAGTGGAACCATCTTCCAGCACGCCGGACACTAACCCGGAATGTCTGAGGGTCCGTGCTATTGCTAAATTGTAGTTGAACCTACATAAGGTTCATTCAGCTGCGTATCTAGCAATCCTCGTCACCAGGCAAGCCTAGTTGGGATACCGGTTTAGTCACGAACTACCCAGGTTATACTAGATTTCATGTTACCAGTAGCACTTAACAGAGACATCACAAGTAACCTGATATGCAGAAGTACCAATAGAGAGGATGTATCAATCGTTGAAGCACAACGTCAAGGAGGCGGCTAAGAAACATCTTGGTGTCACTAAACGTCAGCATAAAGAGTGGCGGAGTAAACCAAACAGGCTCGTAACAATGGCTCTAACGACTATCGTCGCCTCAGAGGACTGATTCCTTGGGAGGACCAGAATTCTTTCTGGCACTCGATTGCTACGGATATGGAGAGTACTGCCTCAGTCAGCGTTTCAAGAAAGTTCTGTCGATTCGGTCACTAAGTTCCATTTAACTTAGTTAACCGTGGTGAGTTGTGGGAAGTAACGATTGCAGATGGTTTTTCACCAAAACTTCTGAACCTGCTGAAAGCCTACTATCATACAACATGAACAAAGGTCCGGTTATATGGACAAGAATCACCGTTTTTCGATGTCCGTTCCGGGGTTCGACGGGGTTATGCGTTATTTCCAATCCTGTTCAACTATGCCATCGACTGGATCACGAAACATGCTCTGACAGAGTTTCTAGATTTTACAATGGGACCGAACTTTGTTCTCACCGATCTTGATCACACTAACGACATAGCGACCCTGAGGGACAACTATGCTGACCTCCAAACTGCTATCAACAATATTAATAACTGAGCTCTCAAGATCGGCATGAAGATAAATATGTCCAAAACCAAAATTCTCGTGGCAAGGATCCCATCCTCGGAAACGTTATCAATGGTTCTCAATGGTTAAGTCCTCGAAGAAGTCGACCACTTCAATTTGCTTGGATCGGCATTCACGGCAACCGGGCAGAGAAAGGACGAGATTGACCTACGCGTCAACAGCGCTTGTCTGTCGCCTTCAGAACTACCTTTGGCCGCCACGAGAGATCAAAATTCTCACGAAAGTGCGTATTTTCCAAGCGTTCATCCCGACCATCCTTCTCTATGGGTGCGAATCCTGGCCAGTGAGAGCTGAAAACTTCCGAAAACTCGAAGTCTTCGACTACTACTGCCATGAGGCATCATTTCGAACCCCAAAATACGACAGCTGCCGCATCAACTCTTTACAACAAGCACTACTTGCAAGATATCTAAGGTAGCTTGGCTTTACTCTCTGTCAGGCTCCAGAACTGAAGTCATGGCTGGCGACAGTAAAAAGAGATGTGGAAGTAGACTCGGGCCCCTGCATCTATAGTCTTTGGCAGTGGAACCGGAAGTGGGTATCCATTATAGCCCCGACTGCAGCCGACCATGGGATATGGTCCGTATCCGTGAGCGAGTGGTGAACTCGCTGGTTGGAGACGGTTCAACCTACTCCGGGTGAATGCTGCTGCAAGTACAAGTATATTTCAATGCTCGTGTAGTTACTGCAATATAAAAGTACTTTAACAACTATGTGTGCCCTCTACATCACAATTTTCGCCGCTTTGCCGATTTGCCTATTTCTGCTCTCATTGCTCATCTGTCGAAATATCTTCAAAGAGGCAAATAGTTTTAGTGCCTGTCTATATTGCACATTCGTCACATTCAGCATCCCAGAAGAACCATCATTCGAGTATGGATCGGAGTTCCTATGAACAATAACCTAAAATGTTCCGAAAAATTGGGGCGTATACCTTTCCTCTGTGGCCTTTCCACATAGCCAAAATTATTGTAACCAGAGCGAAGCGCTTTATAATTTCAACGTGCAATCCTACAATACTGTAACACAGACATGTGTAAACTGCAGCCCATGAAACTTCCTAATTGGCACGCCTAACGAAAAATTATCTGGAATTGTTTTAGTGGTGCCGGCCCGCCTGATGATGAACCATGTCTCATGCGGTCGACTCTCCAAAAAGGTTGCTTATGCCTGCTGCTGTAACACAAGTCTGATAGAGGTACAAATTTTTCCCAGCGGGGTGGCTTCTATATCACTCATCCAGTTACAAATATCAACCAAATTCCCTTCAAATAACATTTCACCATCTTAAAGAAAGGAAGAACCTGTCAGTTAGTGAAGTCGTGGTAGTGTAATCCTAGTGCAGGCTTATGATGGAATCGTTCATGGTTGGAGCGGTTTCGTCACAGGTCAGCTTGATCAGAAATTATCTAGGATGAAACAACACAAGCTTTCCCAAGCAAAGTGCATTTTCAGAAGACGTGTTCGTGACTTTATGACAATTCCATAGCTCGATCAGTGTGTCTTGAAAGTAAACTGGTCTATGAGAATCACTCAGCAAAATAGAAGATCCCTTCGTAAATATTTGCTAGTCCAGTCTGCCAGCACTCGGTTTGCCATTCAAAAACTGCATCCTATATTATCAAATACAGCCAACATTAATAGCATCTCCCTCGTCTACGATCTCAACAAACCTTAGTAATCGTATCCATGCCGTAGAGTTAACTCCAACTATGGAGAGCATGACGGGATAGATCTACCAATCTACCACCAATGAAGTATCCTGTATTGAGGTGTTCCAGTCCCAACACTCACTATTTGGATAACATGGCCTAATTAGGCAGCTTATCTCATGTTTTTTTGTTTGTTTGTTTTGTTTTGTTTTGTTTCGTTTCGTTTCGTTTCGTTTCGTTTCGTTTCGTTTCGTTTCGTTTCGTTTCGTTTCGTTTCGTTTCGTTTCGTTTCGTTTCGTTTCGTTTCGTTTC
>NC_068989.1:35020214-35043005 GCF_001194135.2 Octopus bimaculoides | reverse complement strand
GTTTCGTTTCGTTTCGTTTCGTTTCGTTTCGTTTCGTTTCGTTTCGTTTCGTTTTTGTTTTTTTTTCAAAGAACTTGGCTCTGATAATGAATAAATATTTTATGGATAACAGATTTACTTCTGAAATATTCAGAGGTCTTTTTATCATATTGATTGTTGCCACTCGAAAATTATTTTCGCCGTCTGTTTTTTTTTTTTTGTTGTTTTTGGGGGGTTTTTTCAGATCCATTGAGGTCATTTTTTTTCATACAATTAAAATTCGCCTTCAATAAAGTATTTCAATTCTTATTTACATATTTTTCTCTTACTGTTTACAAAAAGTTGGTAAAAAATTAAGTGAACTTCAAGCTGCTTACCAGTTATCTCTATTGTCTTCTCCGGATTTCCATTTTGGCATTTCAGTTCATTTCTTGATATGTCTGCCCAAATACATTTTCTGAATTTTCTTCTCGCGTATTCCCTTTACCAGAATCAATGAAATAAGGTTATTTTATTATTATTGATGCTCATTTCGACGAATTAACCAATAAACCAGGTTTAAGTTGCTGTAGAGTCCAAGGGAGATAACTATAGTTGTTCCTTTTGAATCCGAGTTTGAACTATCTGTTGGGTTACTGAAGCACTTGTTTAAAAGGCGATGGGACTGAACAGTGGTTTAAATACATTACACAAATTAGCTTCATTCTTTCTGGTTCTAAATCCAAATCCAACCAGGATTGCCTTAGCATTTTCATCTCTAAGTGATCAATAAAATTAATACCAATTAACTTTATAACTTTGGCATTGCATCTAATAAAACCATTTAGTAACCAATGCTTTGAAGAGTCACATCTTCTTCTCTCCTTGAAATTCTGGGATACCATACCAATATGGAAAATTGTCATTTCTGAAGTTACAACAGGTAAAGGCTGACAGAATCGGTAGAGCAACAAGTTGCTCTTAATCTGTCGCCTGGATTAACACTGTCAACTAGCCCTTGGGTGTTTTTGCCAGAGTCCTTCAGCTGTGAGAGATAAAAGGTAAGTGGCGTCACTGTGGTTGGTGATATCCCTTCCCATGTGGACTGGTGTTGTAAGACATAAGCATACCGGGATTGGTTATCTGTATAGGATTCCTAGTGAATTGCTTGCCCGGGATCATATAATACTGTTTAAGGTGGATCTCTTCAGGTACCAGATTATCCAGTAAATTTGTACCTACTAATGTTACTCGTAAATCGCATATATTCCCGTATATCACCGAACAGCGATATCAGAAACATAAATAAGAAGCCTAAATATGTTTACATTAGCATAGTTTTATGTGGGTGAAGTGAACATTGGTAAGAAAACGAAAGAATTCGAAATGAAAAAAATCTTTTAAGAATTACATCAAAATTATGTTGATTTTAGTTTTTGACCTTATTGTTACATGAGGTATATTAAAGAATAACGTTCACATTTTATATACCATTTTCTTTTATATTTGAAAACTTCTGGTGTCATCCTTCTTATTATGTCATTCGAGCCGATTCGTACCCTACTTGTAATTCGAAACTTTAGGGAGAGCCGAAGATATAAAAGTAATATCGGGTCCTAAATTCTGCTGAAGCAAGATACAATGCAGAGTGACTTTGTGGTGAAATTATTTGCTATAGAGTGAAGTTGTTTAGCCCCAGGTCAATCCCGATCAAAGGCCTTCCAGGTGTTACCTTGCCGACGTTTTTTAAAATGTATCAAGAACTGTATTTTCGAATGTATCCATCAACAATCAAAGCTGGTTGTGTAAAATTTGTGGAAATTCAGTATTTCTCATTACAAGTTCATCAATTTTGTAAAATTAATTTATTCAATTAAGAAGTTATATTGGGAGTTTGGAATCAATGTTATTCTTCTGAAAATTGATTGTAATGTGTCTCCCAAATCTTGTCATGAATATTTGTTTTAATAGTTTCTTGAGTAACGATACATTTGGAGGTTGAATTCATAGAGCTGAGGGTAGGAACAAGAGATTGGATATTTGGAAATATTTCATTTTAGTTTTCTTCTCTATATAGGTTACAAATTTTATAGTCAGTGAAAGAAAAATACGGTCTTTTACATCCAATTATAGACATCATTTTAAAATGAGATTAGAAGTGTCAAAACGCGTGAAATACATCTGAAGAGCATCTTCAGAATTTATTGTAAAAAAAAAAAAATTCTGAGTATGGGAGCAGAGTTTCGGAAAATTCACTCGAGTCTGCTTTCTTTTCTCATAACTTTCAGAAAAATGGGTATTTTTTAATGAAATTTACTACAAATACCTTTCAAATGGTGTAGATTACGATTATATCGGAATTTTATATATATATATATATTTTAAAAAATGGTGAACTCGCATACATACATAAGGCATTTGTAAAAAAATTTCATCAAAAAAAACACCTATTCTTCTGAAAGCTACGAGGTTACAAAGCCGACTCAGGTGAATTTTCCGAAACTCCTCTTCCCACTCTCGGAAAAATTTGTTTACTACAAATTCTGATATAATCAGAATCTACAGCAATTGAAGCGTATTTGTAGAAAATTTCATTGAAAAATATTATTTTTTTCTAAAAGTTATGAGGAAACAAACTTGGTGAGACACAGTTGTGTGGATATCCCTACCATAATGTATAGTAGGGGCATTCGATTCAAATATAAACCCTCAATAAATATTAGAATAAGTAAAATAAAGAAAACATTTTTATCAACAGATATGTGTTTGAGAAACAATGGAAAAAACAATCAGTGCTACGAGAGAAAAAATCACTGACGGAAGACATTGTAAACTAGAGTAATTTTTCTGTAGGACCATATTCTCTGTTTACACCGTGTTTCCGTCAACATGTCGGGTGGAAAGCAGAGAATTTCCAATCTCGAAAAACCACTGGGCAAAGGAAAGCCCGAAGTAAGTAGAAAATATCAATTAACTTATGTGTTGTATCTATTTTACTTTATATGTTCTTTATGTATGTGTAATCAATTAATGTACCGTATGCTGATTAAACGTCAGCGTAGAAATTGTCGAAAGGAAAACTGCTAGTTTCTTGTCTTTTCAATTTCAAATAATTTTTTTATTAATCGAATCTTAATTATATATATATACTTACAATACATGTCGGGTATTTTAGATAGAAAATCTAATTAATGAGCTTTTAGATAGGTATAGCATTTTATTTTGCCTGGTGTTTTAAAAAATGGGCGTTATTTTTATGTCTCTTATTTGCTTCCCAGACCTTAGTTATATTGGTCTATAAACCAACTTACATGTCTGATTACAGTCATTTCTCCTCGATATTAATGTTTTTTAAAGAATATGGACTTTCCTGGCTATAATCTGGAGCCCTGTCTTTAATCAAAATATTTATTAATAGTTTTAGAACTTGATTTCAGTATTTTGCCATTTCACTTATTTACATTGTCAATGCGCTTGAGGAGAGCATGAACGTGATTGATTTCCATCCCATCACTTCTCTTCTAAATCTGAAACTTTAATGCCTAAGAATCAGCATGTTGGCACTCAGTCGTTGTTAGAATTCTGTTAAAGTAATGGTTTTCAAACTTTTACTTCGTGGCACAGAGAAAATGATAGTAACATTTTATATATATATGGGCGTTGGGTATACAAACTTACATTTGCTTTTATTAGAACCATCAAGTTGCTAATGTTGTTTTATTAGTAATACTTGCCTGTAACAAAAAAATAAATACGTAGTTCAAGACACTGAAGCATTAGTTTAAATTTTTCTCAAGTCTTAAATTCCACTTTTAAAAACCAGTGACACATCTAGATTCTACTTGTAATGCACCATCAAAGAATCAGTGTCTTTAAGACTTCTTGATTTCTTTACGTACAACAGACGTTGACAATGCTAAGTTGATATATTTAAAGAACTCATCTTTACTATTAATTTGTTGTAATGTCCACATCATAAATATTGGGTTTTAATTATAGTAGCTAATTAACAAAATCATTTGGGCATCGGAGTACTTGCAATATTTGTTCCAATCCCCTGTACTCTGTCAACTTTGCTTTTCATAATAATACTTGCTGTGTCTGGAGAAAGGGACAGTGTGTATTAAAAATGCAAGCCCTCTGAGACCAGTAATTTGCTGTTATTAAAGTTGCATTGAAACTGTTGCAGATCAAAATGTGCGGGAATGACCCAAGATGGGGGGAAATTCCAGAGACAGCAAAAGTTCAGGATGAGAAGACTGTGCAAAATGGGTAACGGGCAGTGCAAAGCTAGAATAAGGATACGACAAGGGGAGGCGAATAATAGAAAGACAAGTACCATGTGTGAATAATATGTATATATCCCCTCTTGTCTATCAAATGAAGCATGGCTGCTTTCACACACATAAATATATATACGTGACAGAATTTCCACCTACCAAATTCACTCATCATCATCATCATTTAATATCTGTTTTCCTTGCTGGCATGGGTTGGATGGTTTGACAGGAGCTGGTATACAGAGGACTGCTCCAAGCTCTACTGTCAGCTTTGGCATGATTTCCACAGTTGGATGCCTTTCCTAAAGCCACTTAACAGAATGTACTGGGTACTTTCTGCATGGTGCCAGCACCAGTGAGGTCACCAAGTAACTTGCCAGACAAATACTTCTCAATTGAGTGTGGGAATGGTATTGATGGAGGTGGCTTTGTGCCAAGGGATGAGAGGTCAAACTATGATACAAGGACAGAAACAGGTGTCTTGCTGTAGAGGAGTTACATGGCTACCGCAATTAGAGACAGAGAAAGAAAATGGTGGTGCACATTGCCAGGGCATACCCTCAAAGTACAAAGCAGTGAATGTAAGTGAAATGGTACAGAGAATTGGTCAGAATGAGTGAGCAGGGAGTTCACCAGTGCAAAATGAGGGTGAGTGAGACAAGAGGAGAAGGGGAATGCAAGCACAAGCATAAGGGAAGTGACAGGATAGCAATAGTACAGGTGACAGGGTTGGGAAAAGGAGAGAGATTACAAAGTGGTGTTGGACTGCAGGAGCAGGGTGGGGAGTGACATGCATAGTGTATAAAGATGTAGTTTATTTCAAGGTGAGAAGGTGAATTAATGTAACCTGTGTGTGAAGAGGGCATAATACACAGCACTTGCAGAACTCAACTTCACTGAGGTAAGCGGGTCTTCTCAAGAGCCTAATATTGCCAAATATCTCAGTCCATTGTCATCACCTCCTTTGAGGCACAGCATCCTGAGATCAGCTCTCACTACTTTATCCCATGTCTTCATATATATATATTTATATATACTCACTCATACACACATACATATATGTATGTGAATGCATGATATAAAGATTGTCATGTAAACATAAAAGCCTGTGCCCCTCAAATGAATCTCTTGTTCTACATTGTGTTACAGGCACTCCCTTATAACTCTTATTATAAGAACCCAATAACTAATGGTCCCATCAGTCACCCTGATATAAAATATGACAATATTTATATGCTAAATATTCCTGTTGGTCTGTCATCTTCAAACAAAAACTTAGCATGATTTTTAATCTTTTCCAGGTGAACATTGCAAGTTTTGCTTTGCTCTTCTCTGAGATTGTCCAGTATTGTCAGAATCGTGTTTATACAGTACCAGAGCTTCAGAATAAGTAAGTATATCACTCATTCTATTGACTAATCCTTGTTGTTACTGTCCATTTGAATGAAGCGTTTAAGTTTGTATGGTTCTCAGATAGTGTAACTTGGGATAAAGTAGTGCACCTTTCTTGCTTCACTTACCTATCAGTGCAGAGGTATGTGCAACAATAAAGCAGTCAGAAATGGAATATCTGAGTCAATAAAAATTACTTGACCTTGGCTGTAGGTTTGAGATTAAATCAATTTCTTGTTTCATTATGTATGTGACAAAGGTAACAGACTGGCAGAATTGCTAATGCTTTGGACAAAAGCATTTCTTCTGGCCCAACTTTTCTTTTCATCCTTGCAGGGTCAATAGAATAAATTACCATTCAAGTATTGGGCTTGATGTAATCGACTTAACCCTACTCCTCCCCTTAAAATTGCTGGCCTTGTGCCAAAACTTGAAACAACTATGCATATGACAGATACTGTTCAATTACACTAATCACTTCATTTTACTATTAAGTATAAAAAGCAGATCTTCCAAAATTGTTACTTGTGATAGATTAACTTTTTATCCAGAAGGATATATCTATTTCACATCCATGAGCTCAGGTATGGCTGCTGTGCAGTTAAGAAGTTCACTTTGCAATTACCTGGTTTTGTGTTTGATCCTACTTCAAGACAAATGCTTCTTCTGGCATAGCCTTGACCAAAATTGTGAGTAGAATTTATTAGACCAAACTGTGCTGAAGACCTTCATGTGTGTATATAGACCTCTGTGTGTATGTGTGTGTTTCATCATTGATAAGAAAACTGAAAACTAGTGCTTTATGCATAAAGTCTCTCCTAGTATTCATTCTGTGCAAAGTTCCAGACATTACCTTATCAACTCGTATTTTTTTTTATGATCAGTGTGTTAAAAATAATGTATGATTTACTTATTTGATCAACCTATATTTTTTTTCTGTTCCCTTCTTCAGATTGTCAGAGTTTGGCTACCATATTGGTTCCCATATCCTTGATCTTCTTTACCTTCGTGAAAAAGGCTACAAGAGAGAAATCAAACTCCTCAATATGCTACTGTTTGTGAAATCTAACCTTTGGAAAGTAAGTCAGTACAATTCATAGAAAACAGAGTTGGGGAGTATTACCTTACTAGGAAGCAGGTGAAGATTAGTGTCAGGATAGACAGTTGAAAACTCTGCCTCAATGTAATCTTGTTTGTCCCATGCAAGCATGGTAAAACAGAATTTAAAATGATTGCCAGTGCCGCTGGACTGGCTCCTGTGCAGGTGGCACATAAGATACACCATTTTGAGCGTGGCCGTTGCCAGTACCTCTGGACTGGCCTTCATGCCAGTGGCACGTAAAAGCACCCACTACACTCTCAGAGTGGTTGGCGTTAGGAAGGGCATCCAGCTGTAGAAGCTCTGCCAAATCAGATTGGAGCCTGGTGTAGCCATCTGGTTCACCAGTCCTCTGTCAAATCGTCCAACCCATGCTAGCATGGAAAGTGGACGTTAAACAATGATGATGACAATGGTGGTGGAAGACTCTTCACAAATTTCTCACCTTTATTGTTAAGAAACTAAAACTATAACATTCTCTATTTGAAGAACAAATGGAAATTTTTCTTTTAATAAGTAAGGAAGGAATACAAGTTGTTGTATTTTGAAGTGGCCAACTTCTATCATGAACTGAGTCTTCCGAGAGCTAATGTAACATCAGTTTTACATTAATGTTGTTGTTTGTAGCAGTGAGCCATGGTACCTCCATAAAGCTAAGTAGACTAGTCTTAGACATATATAGTGCAAGAACAAGTTACAATTTACCAATCTAACATTTCTTTCTTTGGTAACATATTGTCTTGACTATATATGGCTTTTGCTATGCTGCATATGTTGGTAGACACACTGTTGGTAGACTAACACATAACTGACTTGGAAAAAGGAAGGAACACATTGACTAGTGCTGTCCTAAAGATACAAAATGATGTGATTTGATCAATACTTTACTTGACCTATAGCCTAACTCATTAGTGACTTCATGAGTAGCTAATACTCACTGCATCTATTTTATCTTATTATGGAATGATGAAGATATTTTAGGAGTCAACTTTATTAATAGTAGTCCAGGAGATCCCTAATATTAAGGTATTGGGAAACCAAAGTTGATTCTTAATTGAGTTATTAAAAGTCTAAAAATTAAGTTTGATAAAGATAACCATGAGAGTAAAGCAACACATTTAGTAACATTGCAGTTGAGTTCAAATCTTGTACAAGTTGACTCTGCTTTTCACCTCTCCAGGGGATAAAATAAATTGTTTAGTCCCAGGTTAGCTCTGATTGAGCAAGCCTATGGTCAAAACTATTCCAACCATGGCCCTCCACTCTTTTTTGCTTGGGAAGCAAGCTTCTTAGCCACACCTCGAAAATTGGGTACAAAAAAACGATTCAAAAAAGAAAAATTACAAGTAAAGAGAAATAAATATTTCCATTCACTGTTTTTCCTTAATTTTTCTTTCAGACATTATTTGGGAAAGAAGCTGATAAGCTAGAACATGCAAATGATGATGAACGTACATGTATCCTTTTCAATTTACTTTTCGCTGTATGTTTGAACTCTCACAACAACCACTAAGAAGTGGTATCAGTTGTTCTGTATGTTCATTTTATAGTTGTTTAGATGGGTTTATAGATGAGGAAGATTACTAATACATACTGCACTAATATATTATATTACAGACACAGATATTAGAAATTTGTGTGGCTCCTTGGTTAAGTGACTTTTAAGTCCAGTCAAAACAATGTGAGTAGATGTGATAGACAGAATTTGCAAGAAGCTCGTGTGTGTGCGTGCGTAAGACAGTCGGCAACTGTCCTCTTATATCCAGACAATAAGCCTACCTATTTCCTTAATGGCATGTCAACTTTGAAGGATTCTTGAGATTATCTCCCCTTCTTATATGGAGCTGTCTTAATTGCCATTTGGTAAATGTTACACATCCTCTCGAGGCAAAGATAATTTTAATAATCAAGAATCTATATTGTATGGTATTTGATATATCTGTACTTGTTTATGTTGGTCATATACATACCACTGGCCAGTGTGAGTTATTTCTCTTAGGTTATTTTTTTTTTAATTTTTACGTTTGTGTGTGTGTTTTTATATTTCTTTGTCTTGATATCATGTGATGGTTGTAAGTGAACATCACTGTCATACTGGGTGGGACAGAGAGGATGGGCGTTTTTGAAAAATTCACAAAATCCTTAATTTTAGCTGCAAACAAATTTTATTGACATCAATGTGTTCGTATTGAATTAGCATTTGTCAAAATCAAGTGTGGAAAACAACATCCATCATGTGATGTCCATTTTCATTGATGCATTTCTGAAGGCGTTCTTGGAAGTTGGCTTCCACTCTCTCTAGCATTGTTAATTTGGGCGACTTCTACTCGAATAGCTTCCTTCAAATCATCCAATGTACAGGCCTTATGCTCATACATATGTGCCTTGAGGTTTCCCCACAAGAAATAATCACACATGGACAAACCAGGAGACCAAGGGGACCAAGAAACATCAGCAAAACTGGAAATGAGGCAGTCACCGAAGAGAGGGCGAAGAACGTCCATTGATGCTCTGGCTGCGTGGGCCATTGCCCCATCCTGCTGAAACCACACATGTCAAATAGGCATACGTTTTCGTCATAATTCAAGTACAAAGAAGTTGTTTATCATCTTAATGTAATGCTCAGGGTTCACAGTAGCAGCATTTCCATTATTGTCTTCAAAATAGTAAGGACTAATGACGGCAGCTTTTCCAACAGCACACAGATTGTCACTTTTGGGCTTTTGTGCAGTTCTCTCGGATTTTCAAGAGCCCAGTAACGACAGTTCTGTTGATCCAACATGCCATTGAGATGAAAATGAGGTTGTCATTTGCCTCAAAAATTGCTTCTATCTGACGTGAGAAATTAAGCCACTGTGCATAGTCCCATGGTTTCAACTGTTGCCCAATGACCAATTTGTATGGGTGGAAATGCAGGTCTTCATGCAAAATACGCCTTAATAATCGATTACCAATGTCAAGTTCAGTGGAATGCCTCTGAGCAGAGTGATTTGGACTTCATATCAAATTTTGTCTGCCACATTCTACATTTTCAGGTGTTCATACCGTTCATGGCACCCCCACCCATTTCCTATTCATTAGTGTACCTTGTGTATGAAGTGCATTCACCCAATGTAAGATTGTGTAACTGGTGGGAACAGCCTGATTTCAGTGAATGTTGAAGTGATGCTGAACCGCTGTGGCAGATTTGTTATTTTTCCTGTAACTATCATAGGCAAACATACACTGCTCTATCGTCCACAATACCATGGCTTCACCTGCAAAGAAAAAGAAATGCTAAGACGCCATAGACCGAATGGTACCTGTCGGACATATGTCCCTCCCCCTGGGGCTGAGTAATAGCCATTTCAAAAACGTCCATCCTCTCTGCCCTACCCTGTACAAGTCAAATCATTTATTTCTAATCTTCTGTGAAACATGTCCAGTCTAGAGGAAATATTACTTTACTTGGAAACAATTCCATTGTTCATCTTTTCTTATATAAAAGGTTTTTACCCCTTTTGAGATATTGTATTATTATTATTATTATTATTATTATTATTATTATTTTATTACTAAGTGAGGATGCATGGCCTAGTAGTTAGGGTGTTGCACTCATGATCGCTAGATCATGGTTTCAATTCCTAGACCAAGTGGTGCATTGTGTCCTTCAGCAAAACACTTCATCTTATGTTACTTTGCGATCACTTCAACACCTGGCATGTGGTACAACATGCACCTTTTCAGACAACATCAATTTGATGGAGGGAGTGAGCTAATGTACATCACATACATTTGATTACTATAAAAAAATCATTTGTGCAAGTCATTCAGCAAAAGCTGAACACTTATATGTTATTTTCAACGAGAGAGTCCGTCATATTACTAGCAGTACTGGTGAAAATTCCACAGCCAATTTTATGGTACAGTGTCAGCCATAGACCTTCCACTTGATAATAATATCTTGTCATTTCCTTCATAATCTTTTGGTTAATTTCTAGGAAGTCTTGTCTATTCTCATTGGTTGTATTTTCTCTTCTAGCTTGGCTTCTCACACTGACTTGTGAAAAATATTCTTGCCTATAATCATCATTCGTATTTTGCCTTCTTTCTTGGTTAACATATCTCATTCTTTCCTCATTAGCTTCAGCTTCATTGTTCAACACATAACACCTAGTTCCACTCCTTGTATTAATTTCATTTTTTTTCTAATGAGTTTCATTGTTCCTAATAAAATGTGTATGTATGCGCATGCCATTAAATTTCATTTGAATCTCTTTTTCTCTCTCTTACACATTTTTACTATCCCATTTCCACAGCTTGAAAAATATTTTGCACCACAGGAATTTATAGTTAACACACTCTCTCTCTCTCTCTCTCTAATTATGAATCATTATATGTTTGTAATGTTATTGATCTTTTTTTTATAGCTTCAACTCTTTTATAACAGAATAGGTTATATATAGTAAATAGTTTGTTCCCACAGGTTTTGGAAGCAAGTTTTCATCTATATATATATATATATATATATATATATATATATATATAAGGCCTTGCTGTCCACTCATGAAAACACATAGTAAATGATCCACAAGCATTCAAGTAAATTGAATCCTGAACTTGGTCCATTTGCCAAAAGGTTTGCAAGGCACCAGCAGGCCTCAAGAGACACATTCGTGTCCATAGAAAATGATTAACACTTTGTTTTACTGAACCCTCATTTGTCATTTATGACGAGAGAATCCATCATATATATATATGTATATATACACACACACACACACACACACTTTAAGTTGTAATACTGAAATCAAACCAAATAATATTTTGAAATCAGTTAATACATACATTTCAGGTTTACATAATATATAATAAGGAATTGCATCCATTATGCAATCCTTGTTTTAACTGTGGAAGGTTTACATAATGGATGCATTTCCAATTATATATATTACATAAACCTGAAACATACATATTAAGTGATATCTAAATATCACTATTTGGTTTCACTTCATTATTGCAACTTATATGACTCAATGCCAGTCTTGATTCCACTTATGTGGATACTCTAACAATGATTTGGAGTAGTTTGTTATATTTGACTTGAGTCAAAAATTGTACCATTAACCGGTTCTTAGTGTAACCCGAAATACATACATATATATACACACACACTCTAGCATATTCTGTTCTTGTTCATTTTACTCTTAATAGTTTCATCATATAAATTAATTATATCTGTGTTGTTGACCTTTCCTGTGAATTAGGACCCTACCCAGTTGTTTGTCTTTAACTTTTTTGAACAGATTATATCATTGAAAAAGAACCTTTGGTTAACAGGTTTATTTCAGTTCCTAAGGATAAAGGTAAGAATTTGTTTTGTCTTAAATCTCTCTCTCCCTCTCTCTCTCTCCCTCTCCCTCACACACACACACACACACAATTGAGTAAGAAGACAGCATAAATGAGATACAGTTCAGTTTTTTGTCAGAAAGAGGTATTATCAGTGTCCTCTTCCTGGTGAAACAAATGCAGAAGTACTTAATTAGAAATAAGCCACTCTACCTCACATTCATCAGTATATAGAAGGCTTTTTGATAGGGTACTATGCCTGTTAACTGGTGGTGGCTAAGAAACTTAGGAGTAGATGAATAACTTGTATGGTTATGCAAGCTACATGTGGATAAGCAACCAGCAAAGTGAGGGTTAGCAATAAGTTCATCAAAGAATTTACCAAACAGGTTGATGTTCATATGGGCTTAGTTCTAAGCCCTTTCCTGTCCACCAAACAATAACAGACAACAGCTGTCCATGGGAACTTGTGTATGCTAATGACCTAGTTCTTATACCTGAATCTATAATAGAATTAATGAAAAAAATCCAAACATGGATGTAAAAATCTAGAACCATGGTGCTTGAATGTATACTTAGCAAAGACTAAAGTTTTAAGTACCCGTGCCAGTGCCATATAAGTTGCACCCATGCCAGTGCCACATAAAAAGCTACTTGTTCAGAGCCACTTAAAAACCTCCCATGCCAGTGCCACATATAAAGCACCCAAGCTTGTGCCATATATAAAGCACCCATGCTGGTTCCACATATAAAACACCCATGCCAGTACCACGTAAATAGCACCCAGTATACTATATAAAGTGGTTGGCATTAGGAAATGCATCTAGTCATAGAAACCATGCCAAAACAGACAAATTGGAGCCTGAACAGTTCTTTGATTGTCAAACCATCTGACTCATGCTTGCATGGAAAACGGATGTTGAATGATGAGAAAATATAAACAGAATCCTATTACATCAAGGGTAAAATGAAAAAAAGCAGTTGAAATCATATACAGTGTACCTAGTGCAAGCTAGGGCTGTACAAGAGGTGTTGTAGGATTACAGGCAAGCTGTGAAGGTAGACTTCTTACATGTCTCCAGTAAGAGTACTTGTGAAATATATGTTTACAAATACCCAAAAGGTTCCTTACATGTAGTTGATAGCTTTTGTTACATAACTGACCTAATTAGCAGTGGAGGTGGGTGTTGTGAAAGTATAGTAACCCGAGTAAAAAAGGGAAAGAAAATTCTAGAAGCTATTACCTCTGCTGATAACAAAGAGTTTTGCTCTCAGAGTGAAAAGCAGATTTTATGATTCTTGTGTGTGAACTGCAATGCTACAGGGTAGTAAGACATGGGCTCTGAATGCAAAGCACTTGCAAAGAAAAGAAAGAAATAAAGCTTGCATGTTCCATTGGATGTGCAATGTAATTGTGCATGAATGATAGTGTACAAATTAGCTGAAAAAATAACTGAATCTCATGAAAGTGATGACTACTGTCCGCAAAGACTGGTAATTTTTGCCACTAAAGATCCACCCACCATCAAAGTATGACAGAACAGACGTTAAAGTGATGATGGCAGTTGGCATCTTGGTTTTGTCTGTGTTCAACCTTCCCCTTCTCTTACCTTTTATCAACTTTCACCCATCAAACAGTAGTGAGGGATGGTATCAAATCAGTATCCAATCCTCTACCATCATTCTTTATCACGCTACCTTTTCCTTGGCATATCACCTGAGTGGCAGGAATGGCATCAGATCTTCCTATATTCAATCTCCATTAGTGTTACCCTTTTTTATTTCTAACCATCACTTCTCTCTCTTCCATCATTCTTATTGACTCTTCTCTCACACACACATTACTCCCTTTAACTAATCATGTGAAAGTGTTACTGATAGGCTAAGTAATGTAATGACAAGCAGAATAAGATGACTTTAGCTGTTTTGTTAACATATTTCTTATGAAATACACTGCCTTTGTTTCAATTTTGAAAATAATAAAGAATTTATTAAAATAACTTTGTCGTTATTAAGCTAGCATTTGGAATATAAACTAATATGAAATTTTGATGGAAGCTTTTCTTGAATCAAAAAGTTTGATTCATAAAGGCAAGTTGGTGTCAAAAGTCATGTGATTAGTGTTATAAACTATAATATTCTCTTATTAATTTGTTTCTATAATAGTAAGTAGCACATAAAATATAATCTTATTTTGAATTGAGCATGAAAGTGCAGCACAGTGTCAAATGATGTTGATGGATGGATACTGTCTTTACCTAATATAAAACATGTCTTAATCATTGGACAGCCATGATCAATGGATTAGATGGCAAGTAGAACAAAGTTTGAATAAAATCGTTGTTTAGCCTAATCAAAAGAAGGCTTTTATTCAAACTTTGTTCTGCTTGCCGTCTAATCCATTGATTATGGCTATCCAACAATTAAGACAGGCAGCATCCATCCATCAACGTCATTCAACACTGCACCACACTTTCATACTGAATTCAAAAGAGGATTTCTATATTTTTATCTGCTATTATTATAGAAAAGAATTAATAAGAAAATATAGGTTTACAACATACAGTACAGTAAATGGCTATATTACACACATTTATTTAATCCACAAAATTGTCTTCTTGTTTTCACTGACATCAGGTAGTTTGAACTGTGCAGCATTTACAGCTGGAATTTTGGAAGCAATACTAAATGGAGCAAATTTTGTGAGTACTATTTGATTTATCTGGCTTAGCATTTTTATAAATTAACAGATTTTGTTTCCAAATATTCCTGAACACATATGCTAAACAAATACACACTATATTTAATGTGCATTTGTTTAGCTGTGAATTTCTCTCTCTATAAGATAGTAGAAGTTTAGCAACAAAAAGGTTGCCTGAAAAAATATTAATCTACAGTTTAAATACAATAAACAGAAAAAAACTAATTAGCAGAAATTGCTACTTAGTTATTTATTATTCAGTTTTTGACTAGAATCCTGATAATAGCTGCATTATTTAATTGGTTCTGTTGAGATATTATATCATCATTATTGTTTATACATGTACTTTTATGCTGGCATCTTTTGTTACAATATTTTTGTTGAAATATAATTAATTTTGAAAATAATGAAGAATAACTTGGTCATTATTAAGCTAGTGTTTGGAATATGAATTAAATGAAATTTTGAAGGAAGGTTTTAATCTAAATCACTTTAAACAAAGAAGTTTGTATCATGGGTCCAGGAGCAATCCCATGTCTGTTAGTATCAAAAGACTAATCCATTCAGTATGGTTGGACAAGACTTGCTGAAGCAGTGTTCTACAGCCTGATATTCTTCCTGTCAACAACCCTCACTTGTTTCCAAGGCAGATAGTATTTCCCTATGCCCAGATATGTTTTTACAAAATATTGGAAATGAATGACATTGCTTGTATGACATTCATTTACAGCTATTGCACACTGTCAAGACAAAGAGACACACACATTATATATATATATATATATATATAAAATCTTCATTTAGCATCAGCTTTCCATGCTGGCATGGGTTAGGCAGTTTGACTGAAACTGGTAAACTGAAGAGCTGCACCAAGTTCCAGTCTGATTTAGCATGGTATCTATGGCTGGATGCTCTTCCTAACACCAACCTCTCCAAGAGTAGTGCTTTTTACGTGCCACTAGCACAGGTGCCAGTTATGTGAACCGGCATTGGCCACAACTTCAATTTCATTTGGCTTGATGAATCTTCCCAAGCACAGCATATTGCCAATGGTCTCAATATACATACATGTATATATACACACATACACATATATATACACATGTTTATGGGGCATGTAAACAACACATCATTGATTGAATGATGTCAGTGTGAAAACATGCAGAAACACACATACTTCTGTAAGCTTACTGTCTACAAAATTTCATTAGCAAGGTATTAGTCAACCCAAAGTTATAGTGGAAGACACTTGTCCAAAGCCCTATGCAGTGAAATGGAACCTGAATCCAGGTGATTTCAAAGCAAACCCTAACCACACCGTCATACCTGGTGATGATGATGATAATATATTTGTAGAATTCCACCTTTTCAAATTTTCAAAGTTGGTTATTTTTATCTTTGATTTTCAGCCTGCCAAAGTGACTGTCCATTGGCACAAAGGAACCACTTTCATGATCAAGTTTGATGAATCAGTAATTGTCCGTGACAAAATGGTTGAAGGAAAATGAGAAGAAAATTTCAAATAATTTTGTTATAAGAAGAAACTTTACATGAGAAAGTGTGTGTATGTATGTGTATTCTGTATGAACCAGAACAAAAAAAAATAAGCTTATTTTAATGTAAATTACTGATATTTAAACTATAATTTAATGGTTTCGCACCTTTTGTTGTTGTTTATTATTCTGTAGACAATCGTTATTTCCAAATAATACTAAAACCATTCAGAAATAATTTCAACTTTTTAGTTAGGTTCTCTTCTGTGGACAAGTTTAGAATAAGCTGTTTTTTTTTCTTTTTTTTTTTTAAATGGATGTTATTGTTATAGATGGACATTAAATTCTAGTCTTTGAATTAGTTTCTACCTCTCTCTCATTCTGTGAGACATTTTTATTTATACTGCAAAAAAGCCAACACTAAATGTCAGAGATTATTTAGCTCAGAGATCAAACACACCAACATCTTTTAACCCTTTTGTTACAATATTTCTGTTGAAATACAATTAATTTTGAAAATAATGAAGAATAACTTGGTCATTATTAAGCTAGTGTTTGGAATATAAATTAGATGAAATTTTGAAGGAAGGTTTTAATCTAAATCACTTTAAACAAAGAAGTTTGTATCATGGGTCCCGGAGCAATCCCATGTCTGTTAGTATCAAAAGACTAATCTAGTAACGTCATCATTTATAGTATCAGTTATGCAGCTATCATCCCTAAACAGAGCCATTGCTGGTAAACTGAAGACATTAGAGTGTCAGTTTTACATCCTGACGAATCAACAGTTTATATCCTATCATAATTCCAACACTGTGTTCCAAGCAAAGACACACAGTTTCCATATATCTTCACTTCTTTAAGACCAGGGACACTGTAACTTACAAATGTTTTCTTTTTTTTTTTTTTTTTTTTTTTTTTCTTTGTAGTGCTGAGCTCATATCTTAAACATAAGCTTGTCATAACAATCCTTTTCAGTGTCTCTGGAATAATTGATATATAAATCTCTAGAATACACAGACATGCAGTACCATCAATAAGAACTATAATAATCAAAGACAAAACTAAAAAACTTGAAAATATTTGTACACTCAAATTTTTTTTTTTAATTATTAAACAGGCAAAGATCCATTATATTATGAAAATCCAAAGCTTTCGTTAACTTTTCTTTCTCTCTGAACAAATTTTACTGTCCTGTTCATGTTCCAACATGTCTGTTAAATATCTGTATTTAATATTAAAATTACATTTTTAAGCAATTTGTAACTGCTTTGTTTAAATGTCTGTGGTGAATTACTAATACAATTATAACATTTTGGACTATTAACCCTATGTATATGTGTTAGTGGCTTAGTGAATAAGTGAGTTAGTCTTTGTTTTAGCAATAACAGTTCCCATTCTGAATCCTGTCAGCCATATATATATCCACATATAAGAGAGCTGATGGTGAGGGGAGATCAAACCTATTGATAAGAGGAAGGAAAATGAAATTTTGTGATATGCTTTTCTTATAGGCATTAATATTGAAAGCAACAAAGAAAATTAACTCCTTAGAATAAAGGGATCCCATAATTTGGTAGTTAACACAATTGGTTGAGCATTAAACAGAATAATTTGTGGTATACTCTTCACTCTCTCTTTTACTTGTTTCAGTCATTTGACTGCGACTATGCTGGAGCACCGCCTTTAGTCGAGCAAATCGACCCCAGGACTTATTCTTTGTAAGCCTAGTCCTTATTCTATTGGTCTCTTTTGCTGAACCGCTAAGTTACGGGGACATAAACACACCAGCATTGGTTGTGAAGCGATGTTGGAGGGACAAACACAAACACACACACATATATACATATATATATACATATATATGTCGGGCTTCTTTCAGTTTCCGTCTACCAAATCCACTCACAAGGCTTTATCGGCCCGAGGCTATAGTAGAAGACACTTGCCCAAGGTGCTACGCAGTAGGACTGAACCCAGTGGTTCGTAAGCAAGCTACTTACCACACAGCCACTCCTGCACCTGAATATCTCTTTACATTATAAACTCAAATTATGCCTAAGGTCATAGGTCTCAAAAAGATAAAAGGCAATGCACCAGACTACAAGTATTAGCATGAATATAATAGACAATGCACTTGAAGACATTATCCCAACTTGACCACAGTCCAATGTCTAAAACCAGGGAAAAGAATGAGTCTGCTGGATTTTCCTTTTTTCTCTTTCTTTCTCTCTTAGAATATACAATAAAAAGAACAACAGAAGTATTAATTTCATTACAATAAAGAATTCACTTTGAATCTCAGTAAAGTTTAACACTGAACCACTCAACATAATATTTTAGTTATTTATATCCTCGCATTGTTGTAGCTTCCAAATGATGCCATACCATTGGCTTGGCAGGCAGGTCAACATTACCCCAGAACAGAATGTCAGTGTATCACAGGGTTAACCATTTACAGCTGAGTGAACTGGACCAACATGAAACAGTGTTTTGCTCAAGAACACAACACACCACCATCTGGGGATCAAAACCATGATTTTGCAATCATGAATGCAACACCCTAACCACTAGATTAGGGTGTTGCATCTTCTCACACACACACAGAAAAAGAGAGTCATAAAGGGATCTGAAATTTTAATAAATTTTAAAATCACTTAAATATTGAAAGGGTTTCAATATTTTAAGAAAAATACAAAAGTAACTGAAAAAAGTTTATAAAATTCCAGGCATCTTCATCGATTTTGACTTACCCTGAATGTGTTTGTGTCTCCACTCTTACTCTCACTTCCCACCCTTGCTTGCCTCCCTTGTACCTTTCTCTTCTCTCTTTCACTCTGTTTCTCCATTCCCTTTGCTCCTTCCTCCTCTCTCTCTCTCTCTCTCTCTCTGTATCCCTTTCTTTTACTCTCATAATTCCTTTACCCTACCACATGACTGGTGTCCAGTGAAGGCAGTGTTGTTCTTTTTCGCCTAGCCTTTGACCAGACTGGACATGCTGGTCTGGGCTCCTGCTACATCCATTAGGACTTGCTCCATTTCACCCTGCACTACCCCACTTAATTTGTTTGATAGCTGCAAAGCATTTTCTGTTGTATTTGTGGTGTTTGTATAATCATTATTATTTTTTTTTCTTCTGTTGTATATAGCCGTAAGGCTTTGCATTGTTATATATGCATAAGTCTTCGTCTGTTGTATTTATATATTGTCTTGTTTGTTTCTGTCTCAGTATACACTCGCTAACTTTTTCCCAGTAGCTTAATAATAGCACCTCCAAGATTGAGTGGTCTCAATGAGAATGGTATGAAACCACGCTGATATTTTGGTTCACTGACTGATAAGGAAAACTCAGCTGCGAATATTCCGTGTATTGTGTTTTTGTCTATATTCCCCGGCCATTAAGTTTTTGTCTAGTTTCCGTTTGCTCTACTTTCATCTAACTTTTTTTTCCTTGTTGTGCTCTGTCTGTTCAATCACATATATATATATATATATATATATATATATTGTATAAAGGATTGTGGGTAAAGCCTTACCCATGATCCTTTATACAATATATTCTACACAATGCTTCGTAGTAATTATTCCATTATCTATATATATAAAGTTTAACTCAACTTCAAATGATTTAAAGTTTTGTGGACTTGTTAGACCCCTGATAGAGTTTGTCCTCAAACTTTAGGTTATATGGAGTTGAGTCAAGCTGTAATTGAAAAAATACATGTAACTGTTACATATGTTTAGCACCACTTTCACTTGCTTGTCTACTTCAATGGGTCATTTGCCCGAATGTTGCCCTCTTCTTATTACTTCAAGTTTGTTAAAAGTTGCTTTTGTTCTCATTACTGAACACACACATCATTTTTGATGGGGATCCCATATTTATCATCTATTAGCAGAAGTGCCCGGCGTTGCTCGGGGCTGAATTGCGTTAAAGTACTGTTAATGATTCTATTCAATTATGATTATTGAGGCAAAGATTGATATAAGTTAACACCCAACATTTCGATTTGCAACTGGATAGTAAGCCCTGCAAAGAGCATTGCAACACTCTCAGAAGTGGGTAACAATAGAATGTGAGGTGGCCCTGAAAAGGCTGTGTTATCGTTCTAACAATTGTAACAATTTGGTAGGTAGTCCTGGAAGGGTGTGTAAAACGTTCGCAGGTGAATACAGCGTGTTCCTTTTCCACCAACAGCAGTGGACGTGCTGTTACAAAACTTCATGCTCTGTGAAAACAGAGCAGATGCCCTATGGAGGAAAGAGGGGGATTAATCACGGGTAAGTAAATACGGGTAAGTTTGAAAATATACAACAATAGCATCTACTCACCATATTGTCAGACCGGCAAGAGTGTAGTGGTGCTGAATAGATGAATCACAACACCTCTGTCATGGAGATGTTGTGTAAAGTGACCTGTTACTTTTGAATATTTTGTATTTGATGTAAAATGCAATGGTGTAAAATATAATGGTGAGAGAGAGGATGTCTGTATTTGGTTTTATCGACTTTTGAAGTCTTGTTATTTGATGTAAATTTTAACGGTGTGTAAGAGATAGTTACTCCATGTAATTATTTTTATCCATTTGTTTCATTGATCGTCGTTATGATTACATTTGTTGTTGCATAAAATGATAT
This sequence comes from Octopus bimaculoides, assembly GCF_001194135.2. NCBI lineage: Eukaryota > Metazoa > Mollusca > Cephalopoda > Octopoda > Octopodidae > Octopus > Octopus bimaculoides. The sequence continues at coordinate 35,022,116 of NC_068989.1, read as the reverse complement.
GCTGCTTGGTTTTCAAATTGTATGTTGCAATCCTGTTTCTGCTGATGTAAACATAGGGGGGGAGATGTTTCATGTACGTCGGATGTAGAAGATGAGGCTGCTGTGCTGACGAAGGGAGGGAAATAGAGCTGAGCGGAGGCCAGGTGTTGGTGAAGTGTGAAGTAATTGCAGGGAACCGCCTAAAAATGTAAATGTTGTCATAAAAGTATTATTGACCGTTTGAGAGTCGTACAGAAGTGAAATAGTAACATGTCCATGGTCCTCCGATGCCCGCCAAATGGGAGTTGGTGAGGAAGAACAGCTGATTTTTGAGCAGGGCCTAATTTGTAATGAAGCTTTGTAACGCCGCGAGATCAGCCTTTTTACAGCTGATGGCTGGGAGTGTCAAATGCACTGTAATGAATATTAACCTACACCTACTTAGAAATTACTGACGAAAAGGCAAAAATTAGAAAAAGTTATAAAATTAGGAAGCAAAGTAATCCTATAAAACCAAATGTTTTTTGTTTTTCCTTGTGGAACAAACGCGAAAGCATCACTCTTGCTGCCCACACGCAAGCAGTCAATGTAAAGCTGACCATGAGAGAAACATGGCTCCCCCAAATGTATTCCCGCAACAGACAGCGTTTGCCCTTGTGCTTTGTTAATTGACATTGCGAAGCATGGCCTGACTGGAAACTGGGACCTCCAAAATGTGAAAGGTAGGTCTGCTCTTGATGGGAAAAGATGCATCCTTGGTTTGAGCACAATGTTGCCTCAACCGCACCCTGTGATTATTGTGGCCTCAATTAGATCGTGAGATAAGGACTTAATGATTAAACGTGTCCCATTGCATTGTTTCAGCAGAACCAAATTTTGAATGAGCATTATAGGGGCACCAAGTTTAAGTTTCAGAATGTGTGGGGGTAGTCCAGGGGGCTGAAAGGAATTTAGTACCTCTATTGGATAGTTGATGACGTCCTCGGGGTCAGGAGTTCTATCAATAGACTTACATATATAGCAATCCCCAGAATGAGTTTTAGCATTTGATCATTAATATGGTTAACAGTTTTATTCTTCGGGGCCAATCCAATCATATTCTGATAATTTGCTTGGAGATCTGGGAATACTGCATCCATGAGATCAGAAGGCGTATTAACAATGGTACAAAGTGAATCGATGGCAACATCACCCTTTTCGTCGCAGGGACTTTTGCCTTCGCCAAGTGCAAGGAGGATGTTAGAAAATTCTGCTGATGTTATGTCACCTCACATATGAGCATGCATGTTAGTGTTAAGTTTGAGAGTTTTCACCAGGGGTCACAATGTGGATGATTTAAGACCTGCACATACTGTATCAGCTCTAGTTGAAGACGGCTGTCTCGGCTATGAATAAGTATGTCTCGCTTATTGTGCTATTCACAATGGAGAAGTACAGCCACTTCATTGCACGAAGGAGCGTTATAATGGCATACGTGCTCCTCAGAAGGTCTTTTGTTAGCATCGACGACAATGGTGAAGTTTGGTGAAGAGGCTGTTTGCAAAACGTATTTGAAACTGTGAATATAGCTGTTGTGTTCATGAAGCATGTTTTGCAGACTGAGTAGAACGTCCCTGTCAAAAGTGTCAGCATCAGTGTTTGCAGGTGGTGGTATAACGCTGAACCACACATCAAGTTGCCTACGAAGTAAATTTGGAGGAACAAAGGCTTGCAATTTTGTAGTGGCTGGAGTGACCCAATAAGATGGTACACCTGTCCCTGGACCTTGAAAGTAGGCATCCAACCACTGTCTGTAACAACATTAGCCCCGAAAGAAGTCATCTGAAACGCACAATTGTAATTTCTGATGATTTGAAGGAATTTTAATGACCTTGAGGTAGAAGCAGCAAGTAGTTCCTTCAAAGGCTGTGGCGGTTCTGCAAG
>NC_068989.1:35016497-35019517 GCF_001194135.2 Octopus bimaculoides | reverse complement strand
GTAAATGTGTTTTAAAAAAGATTTTCAAGAAACTCACAGTTTGTAGGGAATAAATGTTTGACTGTCGATCGTATTTGGAAAAGACTGACAGGTATTTGTATGTATATGTTTATTTGTATGTATGTGTGTATTTGTACGTATGTATGTATAAGTGCATATTCTCTGTGTATATATATGGTAGTAAGTAAATGTGTGAAAAAAGATTTTTAAAAAACTCAGGTTGTAGGGAATAAAAGTTTGTCAATCGTATTTATGTATGTATGCCTGTATATATGTGAGATAATAGTTTCAGTATTAAAGTGAAACTATCTGACATTAGAATAGAGAGATGTTATTGTTTTACTTATGACACGTAATACTGCAATAGTGGAGGAAATGTGATATATTGCACTGGGCTCGCACTAGGCAAGAAGTTAAACATTTTTGGGGCCTAAAACACTACCTGGACCCTAAGTAAGGCATGTGTAAAATTTGAATGAAATTGGTTGTGTAGTTCTCAAGTTTTAGGGATTCACACAGACAGACAGACATTCTCATCTTTATATATATAGATATCATCATCATCATCATCATCGTTTAACGTCCGCTTTCCATGCTAGCATGGGTTGGACGATTTGACTGAGGACTGGTGAAACCGGATGGCAACACCAGGCTCCAGTCTAATTTGGCAGAGTTTCTACAGCTGGATGCCCTTCCTAACGCCAACCACTCAGAGAGTGTAGTGGGTGCTTTTACGTGTCACAAAATGTAATTTATGCACATCCACAAATTAGCACGCATGTCACTCCAATTTTAGGAGGACATTGGTCACAACCATGGCTGTGCTTTTGTCAACTTATTTTTCCTGAAGCACCTGCAGATAGTGGTAAAAATTGATTTTCAACTATAACTTTTACCAATTTTGAACATCGGCGAAATCCTGCCATAAAATCTTCAATGATATAATGATACCAGAAATAAATCACTGCTTTAATCCACCCCTCAAAAAAACCTACTATCCAATGAGTGGAACACCTCAAACGCCACGTATTCACTCAAATGGAATAAAGAGTACATGCATCACAACAACATCAAGTGTGTGTGTGTAGACTTAAAATATATCCTATTGTTACTGTAGTCTCATGTCAACCAAAGTCTTGTGAATAAAATGTGGTAGATAGAAACTATGGAAACCCATCAGAATGGCTGTTCCTATTTCTGGATAATAGACTTAATGTATCATCTGGTTTAACACCATCACCTAGTTTGGGATACCTTTAGTGAAGTCCACTCTGCTGGAAGTTCTCCAGTTTAAGGATAACTTCCAAGTCTTGAATGTTTTGTAAAGGGTCATGGGTGCCTATCATTCCTTCTCTGACAACCTATGTATTTTTTTTTAAAGATATGTATTGATTTCAGACAAACAGACAGACAATGAACTATGTTTTTTTCAACTCAATGTTATAAAATATAAATTCTGAAAAGAAGTTTTGGATATTATCAACATTTTTTTTTATTCTTCCAGTGCATCTATCAGTTTCCTATGAAATTGATGCTAAATTTAACAAATAATAGGCAGCAGTAGATAAAATGTTTCACCTCTGAACTGCTGTTGAAATGTCTTTGCTAGTCATGTTCAAGCAGATATTTCATTGTTAGGTTCCTTTCTTCCATCTTTCCTCATTCATCACAATATTAACATCATATGAAGACATTATTATGCAATGAAATAATACACAATATTCGTTTGAAAGAAATTCAACAGTTTTCTGAATTTTTTCTTTTTTTATGTTTTCCTTTTAAAATTTCAATTGAGAGAACCATGGCAGCATTAAGTTTTACTAAGTCTGTAAATCCTTCACTTTCCAAAAGAGGCAGTGAAACAAGATTAAAATTAGTTAAACAAGTGGAATAAAAATCAGATTTTACAGCCTTTTTAAAAAAAAAAACTGTTTGAACCAAAAGAAGAGATAAATACAAGTGATGATTACATTTGCAGTCAGTTTCTAAATCATTGGTTGGAGTTTCATGGTTTTGGAATCACTTTAGCTTCAAGCATTTGCTCTTTTTCTAATTCATATTCCTGTTGTTGTGCTCGCTGGAGTTCTTCTTTCTGCTTCTGTTGCTGCAGCCGTAATGCACGTTTCTGAAAGTTAAAAGTGATTAAAAGAGGAATTTAATTACAACCAAAATTTCAGATTCCTCAATTTTTAATTATAAAGTAACAAATCAGAGAACTGTTGTTGTCAAGTTGCTCAAGCAATTCTGCCTGAGACGATAGATCTACAGCATGGAGGTAGCTGATCAAACAGGAGGCTGTACGCAGGAGGCTGAACATATCATTACTTATCACACTTATTACAGAGAACTAAGGTTACAACAACTGACCTTATTTTACAGACAGCTTAGAAGAGGTGGTTACACACGCAGTGAACAAGTCAATAGCATCATGAAACTATATTAAATTAGTCTATGACAATACTGTTGTATGAAGTTTCTACATAACCATAATATTAATTTTTTGTAATGTCTTAAGTGCTAGCATGATTGTGTGGTTAAGAAATTTGCTTCCTAACCACATGGTTTCCGATTCTGTCCCATTGCACGGAACCTTGTGTAAGTTATCTTCTACTTTAGTCCCAGATTGACCAAAACCTTATGAATGGATTTGGTAGACAGAAACTAAAAGAAGCTTGTCATGTGTGGGCATATCATCATCATCATCATCATCATTGTCAGCATTGAACATCTGTTTTCTATGTTGACATGGGTTAGATGATTTGACTGGAGCTGGCAAGTCAGAGAGCTGCACCAGGCTCCAGTCATGTTTTGGCTTGGTTCCTACGGCTGGATACTCTTCCTAATGGCAGTCACTTTATATAGTATACTGGGTGCCTTTTACTGGGTGCCTTTTACAATATGTCATCGATATTGGCCACAACTATGATTTCATTTACCATGTATATATATATATATATATACATATACATATTATATATATATATATATATATATATATATATATATATATATATATATAT
>NC_068989.1:35014975-35015762 GCF_001194135.2 Octopus bimaculoides | reverse complement strand
TACTATACATAAATGCCTCACGCTAGGAAGGACTCTTAAAGTCAAAACTACCATAATAAACACATTCTACCGAACGCAAGGGAATGCAACTCTCGAAGTGAGCCTCCTAAAATCAGACTTGGCGGTATATCATATGATTTCGCAATCAGTGCACAATATGCACTCTTTGCTCTTCAGTACACGCAGAGTCAAGACACATAAAAATAAATAAAAATCAAATTGCATCTCGGTACACGTGTACCGAAATGCAATTCGAAAAGTCCGCCTCTTGCATAGATATATAGGTATAAACAATTTCTATGTACTATGCTGGATACATGGAGTGTTCGTCTGGTATGTTGATTTTTGTTTATTTCTATGTGTCTTGATTATGCTTGTACTGAAGAGCAAAGAGTGCATATTGTGCACTGATAGCGAAATCATATGATATACCACCAGAATTGAGGTGGTTTCATGGCAAATAAGTCGAAAAGTAAGCTACTATAAATCAGCACGAAACCATTGGTTTACCGTTAAGTTAAAAGTTTTTAGGAGGTTAGCTTTGAGAGTTGCATTCCCTTGCGATCAGTAAAAATGTGCTTATTATAGTAATTTGACTTCTGGAGTTCCTCTTAGCGTGAGGCGTTATTGTATAGTAATGCCTTTATATAAATTAAATATATATATATACAATTAAACCTGGGGAGAGGCGTTATGCCGGTAATAAACACACGCACTGGTTTAGTCCTTTATTAATTTATATAGTTTTTTGTTAAATTATTTCATTGCACTCTTGCAGTAACTTGTC
>NC_068989.1:34998527-35009830 GCF_001194135.2 Octopus bimaculoides | reverse complement strand
CTAACTTCCGGTCAGTCATTGTTATGATCGGCCATTATTATGATTGACCGTTGACTGAACACTATTCAATTTTTTTTCTCCGTGTTTTTCTCCTTGTCTCCGTATTCTTTCTGTTGAAGAGCGTAGCTCGAAACGTCAAAGACTTTCCGTATTCCCGAGCGTCATACTAATATATACTTTTGTTATTTACACCACCTGTCCTCGTCTGTTGTTATTATTTGTATATTCTCCCATATATATATATATATATATATATATTGTATTGTACCAAAGGTACCATCCACTCCATCTAAATTCAGGACCAGGTACTGCAATAGTCTAGGGTTCAAAGGCCCACAGCCCTTCAATGCCCTGCCACAAAAATTAAGAAATCTCCATAAGATGGAAGTAGATGTATTCAAAAAGGAAATAGACATCCTCCTCTCCATAATACCAGATGAACTAACAGCCTGACATGAGGTGCAGATGAGGGCAGTGGAATTAAACTCCCTTATACACCAGATGGGCCAACAGCTGGGATAAAGACTGAGGAAGCCAGAAAACCCATGGTGGTGCTCCAGCATGACCGCAGCCACATGGCTGAAACGAGTGAAAGAGTATATTATATACCAGCAGTCGCCCATGCATACCAGCCTCCCCTCTGCATGCCATCAATGTTATCCAAGGGAAAGGCAATGGCCAATACAGCTTGGTACCAGTGACATGGCAACTCATTTCTACAGCTGAGTGAACTGGAGCAACGTAAAATAGTGTCTTGCTCAAGAACACAATACACAGCCCAGTTCAGGAATTAAACTCACAACCTCACAACTCTAAGTCTGACACTCTAACCACTGAGCCATGTGCCTTCAGAACTATAATAATAATAATAATAATAATAATAATAATAATAATAATAATAATAATAATAATGCAGTACCAGGCAATGGCTCTCATGCTTCTGATCTTTACTGATTGGAAGTGTTATCATGTACATTGTTTTGTCTTGGTATAAAAGATGGGCTACAGCAAATATTCACCTCAATACCACAGATTTGCTTGTCAGTTGTTTGACCTTAACCAGTTGAGCATGTCCCTTAGTGGCTGACGATATGTGCATTTCTGATTACCAGCAGAAGTAGTGAGGGAGCACCATAGCCATGTGTTGAGAGGAATTCTTCAGGTTTTGGATAATTCACCTTTGGAAACATGGGTGTTTCATTCAACATCCTTAAAGAACCCTTATTCAGGGACCTTTTGAGCAACATGACTTGAAGAAAATTCTAACTGGGTCCCACCTGCAAGGTCATGCGCTGTTTATCTTGATATGAGATCACCATGTCATGCCTTGTATACTCTTATCAGACGGGTAGTCATGATAGGTATACTGGGCTTCGTATATTTAACCCCAGTGTCACTTTGATGGCTTGTACTGCTCTCTCACTCAATAATAATAATGTTGTTGTTATTGAGTGAGAGAAATTATTATTATCATTATTATTCATATACACACAACAGATTAGACTGTTGGAAAATAAAAGTTCCTAGGCAGCAAGCTGGCAGAAGCATTAGAACATTAGGCGAAATGCTTAGTGGTATTTGTCTCCATGTTCTGAGTTCAAATTCCACCAAGATCAACTTTGCCTTTCATCCTTTCAGGATCAATAAAACAGGTACCAGTTGTGTACTGGGGTTGATGCAATCAACTATCCCCTTCAACCAACTTTCAGGCCGTGTGCCTATCGTAGAAAGGCTTATTATTATTATTATTGTTATTATTATTATTATTATTATTATTATTATTACTATGAGGGCAAATGGCCTAGTGGCTAGGGTGATGCACTCAAGATCACGATTCCAATTCCTAGACCGGGTGGTGCATTGTGTTTTTGAGCAAAACACTTCATCTCACGTTGCTGTATGACCACTTCGACACCTAACATGTGGTACCCTATGCACCTGTCCAGACAACATCGATTTGATGGAGAGAGTGAGCTAATGTACACCAGAACATTTGATCCCTATAAACAAATCATTTGTGCAGGTCATCTAGCAAAAGCTGAGTGCTCATATGTCATCTTCAACAGCAAAGTCCATTATTATTATTAAGGTAGCAAACTGGCAGAATTGTTAGGGCAAAAAACATAGTGGAATTTCTTCTGCTTTTTTAGGTTCTGAATTCAAATGCCACCAAGGTCAACTTTGCCTTCCATCCTCTTGGGGGTCGATAAAATAAGTACATGTTTAACATTGGGGTCAATATAATCAACCAATTTCTACCCATAAAATTTCAGGCTTTGTGTCTATAGCAGAAAGAATTATTATTCTTATTAATATTATGGTGGGGGTGGTGGTGGTAGAAACATAATAAATATCATGATGATAATGATGATGATAGCAATAAGAAGCACTGATGTTGATTGCTTCTATATTATATAATAAATGTATAATTAATTCTACATTCTTATGAGAGACCACCACAATAATAACTGCCATTTTCACTTTCACTATCAGCACCAATGCTTCTTAGTACTGTCATTATTAATATCCATCAGACTAGTAAGGCAGCAAACTGACATTAGCATGCTGGGCAAAATGCTTAGCAGCATTTCATTCGTCTTTATGTTCCAAGTTCAAATTTTGCAGAGGTCAACTTTGCCTTTCATGCTTTCAGGAATGATAAAATAAGTACCAGCTGAGGTCTGGAGTCAATGTAATCAACTTACCCCTTCCCCAAAAATTACTGGCCTTGTGCCAAAATTTGAAACCAATATCCATCAGACCAGTACCAACTACAACCATCATTAATATTAACATCCCCATTATCATCATCATCAATTCCTTGCCTTCAACTTACGTCCATTATCACACCTCCACCACCATAATCCAGCATTTCTACCACTACTACTATTATTATAATCCAACTACTAATATGTCACTACTACAATAGTTATATTCTCACCATTCTGCCAACACCATCACACCACTCTACTACCACCAATATACTACTAGCACTGCCACACCACTTTACCACTACTACAGTATGCTACCATCATACAACTCTACCAAAACCACCACAACCACTACCACCACATCACACTGCAAATTAGATCCTCACCATCACACATACCATTCTCAACAATAACAATATTTACATCAACAAAAATTATTTTTTTCCAGTGCAACCCAATGAAGGTTAGCTTACGCTAATAAAGAAAAGGAATGTTATAAAATAGAAGTCAACGTACTTTCAGCTTCACCGATTTGTCTTGAAGTAAAAACATCTGCTTCTTTATTGATAACAATTTGCTATGGTAGATCTTTGCATTAGACAGCTACAAGTAAAAAAACATAAGTTGCATCAGTGCACAGTTAGCTACTGAAATTTTATGCAAGTAAAAATATTTTACATGTGTTTTTACAGGCATTGGCACGACTGTGTGGTTAAGAAGCTTGCTTCCCAACCATGTGGTCTTGAGATTCAAGCCCATCGCACAGTACATTGGGCAGGAGTCTGCTCATATAGCCCAGGGTTGAACTGAAACTTATGAGTGGATTTGATAAATGAAAACGGTAAGATGCCCATTGTATACATGCATGTACTAATGTGTGTGCATGTATGTGTGCGTGTGTGTTTGATTATGTGTATGTGTATGTATGTATGGATACTTGTATGAACTAATAAGATATTAGCCTTTTTGTTATTGTGTGATGAGAGAGAGAGCGACTCAGTTAGATAAAGTATAACTTACAATTTCAGCCAGCTTTTCTCTTGATGAACACTCATCAAACTTGGCATTCTCTTGCTGAACAGTCTCTATAAGAATTTTCTGGTTTTGCCTGGAAATAATTTACAAACATTAGACTAGTGAACATAAATTCTAAAATTCTTTCTATTAGGCTAACTCTAGTGTTTTTGTTATTCCTTACTACTTTCACTAAATAGAAGTAAAAACTAATATTTTTTTAATAGAGACAAGGAAACAAGTTTTCCTTACAAACAATGACGTATGTTAAAAAGTAAACAAACATTGGGTTAATTACTTGGCTCTCAGCATACAAACACAGGCAGGCAGGCAAATAAGTAGATGGGAAAGAAGGAAAGAAAGGCACAGAGAGAGAGAGAAGGGATGTAAACGTGAAATGAAGACAATAAGGAAACCATTTCATTAGTATTGCCAGTATTTTACACATTGAAAAGTGACGAGCAAATGTAAATTTCCAAAAACCATTTCTCCCGAAATGATGATTGTTATATTCAGTAAGAAAAAGAAGAAATCACCTTTTCAATATATTTATTGAGTTAAAGCAGAAACAGTGGAATCCTTGGAAACTAGTGATGTTATGCATCAGTAAAAAGTAATAGAAATAATTTAAACTGTGAAATATATGTTTTATACTGTGAGGAAGAAGTGTTTTGAACAGAAGCCTTCACTGGAGAGAAATGAAGATATATAGTGAGATGAAAGAATGTTATAAAAACAGTCAATATATCTTCACTGTTTGTATTCAGTTAGATATATTGATATTTCTCATTCAACTAGATATTCTTTTACTTGTTTCAGTCATTAGACTGCAGCCATGCTGGGTACCACCTAGAAGAATTTTATTCGAATGAATCAACTCCAGTTTTTTATTCCTACTTTTTATTAAGCCTGGTACTTATTCTATCCATCACTTTTGCTGAACTGCTAAGTTAGAGACGTAAACACACCAACACCAATTGTCAAACAGTGATGGGGAGACAAACAAACACACACACACACATATACTTATACAATGGGCTGCTTTCAGTTTCCAACTACCAAATTCACTCACAAGACATTGGTAGTAGAAGACACTTGCCCAAGGTGCCATGCAATGGAGCTGAACCTGGAACCACATGGTTTGGAAGCAAGCTTCTTACCACACAGCCACTCCTGTGCCTGATACATTGATATTTCTCATCAAAAAGAAAAAAACTTCTCAAACATTTTCTTCTAAGAAACAATTATAAACCAACAACCAACTTACGTCAATTCATGAAGAGATTTTTTGGCCAATTCCAAGTTTGGTAGGAAAAGATCCATTAAATCATGGCTCAGTTTTTGGACATGTTCTTCTGAGATATCTGCAATAAACAAGAACAAAAATCATGAATCAACAGAAAAACTACTTTTGTGAGCATGACCAAAAGTAACAACGGAAACACCACCCATGTTGATAACAATAACAGCAGGCCAATGAAGGAGTCTCTATGTCATCACTTGAATTGCTAGAAATAACAACCCATCACCATCTTTAAAAAGAAAGCACATTTTTAATAATGTATTCTCAGGAAAACTATACCTGAAAAGACAGGGTAGTTTAGGATAGACTACATTTGGTTATAGGTCTGCTGAATGATAACAGCAACACCTAACAGCTAATTAGAGAGATTTTACCAGCATCATTTTAAATGAAATCAGTAAGTGTTCCCACAAATCTTCTATTATTATCTCTGTTTACTGCTACATAACTGGATGGTCAAATGAGTGATAATGACTTAACTGAAGAATCAAGAATTTGTCAATATTCCAGCACTGCCTGAAGCAAACCTCATTTCATCTGTTCCACTTGCTTGGCAGCTGAGCAGGTTAGAGGTAATGATTGAAAGATGTGTCAACAGATGATAATGAATAGTTTGACAGATTAGAATACAAAGATGAAATTGTCTTCCACAAGAATGAGAGTGACAACCACAGACCTCAAGCATAAAACTTTGGAATGATCAGAATAACTCAACATTTTATAAACAGTCCATCTAAAGTATCACCAAAAATATGTCTAATTTTGAAGTTGAATGCTTTGAGCCCACAAGTATGCTTTAGCAGGTGTTATGTTATTTAATTGTAACTCATGGAAGATACAAAAACAGGCAACCACATGATTTTGGGTTAACTAATTTTCAGCCATAAACATAAAACCATATGGCGACCCACTTTTGTGTCTTCTCAGGGTTTAGTCACACATAATCACATTTGCAAAAGCATGCCCATGAGTTCAAAGAGTTAAAAGGCCATCAAAAAGGTTGAAGGTGTCTTAGAATCACTTAGAAAGATCTTTGTCTGCTGTTCACCAGCTATTCATTTAAAGTTATAAATGGCTGTAGTATAAATACTGTAGTATGTACTCACTCATAGTCTGCCTCACCAGTCTGGAAGCCCCATCTTGTCCAGAATATTGATCTACTGGAAGCTATCCAGACAAGTACCCTCTGTCAGTTACTTACCATATCTTGAATGTATTGCTTCTCAAAGTTTCAACATCCAGCAGCTGACTTGATAGAAGCTCACAAGATTATCCACCATCTTTCTGACAACTTTGGCCACTGTCTTTTTTATCAATTCAATACTACTACCATTCATGGACATGCATATAAGATAAAAGGAAAAAACAGCACAACACCTATGACTTTCAGAAACATTTTTCATGTGCAGAATTGTCAAAGCATGGAATAAAGTACCTCCATCAGCTGCTAGCTGTCAGAACACTGCATCCATCAAACATTCCATGCTTCCTGAAGTTCACCAATATTTCTCCTGATGTGTCTTTGCAACCCTTTCTCTTTATGACTATCTTTCGTTTTATTTGTGTGCAGTGCATGTACTTCATTGCTGCCTTTTATTATCTGACTTATAAGCATGCTTTCTGTCCCCTACCCTCATTTAACCTTTTCTGATGAGTTGCAGTGTACCTGAGCACTGTATACAATAAGCTTATTATTAACATCAAGAATTTTTATCAATGAAACAATGTTGCAGCCATGAGCATATATCCACCCTTATGTGCCTCTGACCTCATTCCCTCTCCCACACCTCACATCATTTCCTTATATCTCATCTATCAATGATTATATCTGCTTTCTACACACACTCTTTTTATGTATTACCCCAATAATTTCCTCCTTCCAACCCACTTACATTTTACTTACATTTCCCAAACTGAGATTCACCATTGTCCATACCTTCATCCATGTTCACCATTCACTGCATTCACTTCTATCCTCATCTCTACCATCTGTCACTCTCCTTTCACATTCACATGAACCTACCCTCTCAGCGATTTTCAATTCTCAGTACCTAATCCCTCTTTATCCACCCTCTTGTATCTTCAGGGTATGCCCTGATACCTCATCTCTACCATCCTTTCTCCCTTTTCTGTTGGAACAGCCATGTATCTCCTCTGCAACAAAACACTTGTCCCTGTCTCTCTATTATATTTTAGCTTCTCAACACCTGGCACAAAGCCACCTCACTTAATACTACACCCCAACTTTATTAAGGGATCTAGCCTTGCAAGTTACTTGGTGACCTCACTAGTGCTGGTGCCACAAAAAAGCACCAGTACATTATGTAAAGTGGTTGGTATTAGGAAGGGCATCCAGTCAAAGAAACCTTGCCAAAGCAGAGTCTAACACAGTTCTCTAACTCATCAAATTCTGTCAAGCTGTCCTTCTATGCTAGCATGGAATACAGATGTTAAATGATAATGATGAGGATTACTATCTTTAGTGAATATACTTGAAAATATAAAGTGCAAATAAACTTTAAGTTTTCAAACTTTAAAGAATCCCCACCACCACCATTACTAACACATCTTCTCAGGGCCTGAAAGCAGTCTTGTTCCAAGCCATGGCAATGAATTTGTGTGCCGAGGTACATACTTGTTTAAACCTTATCAAGTAGCTTCAGTTAGTATCATCAGCAGTTTGGGAGGAACTGATGGGCAAATGAATTGTTAAATAACAGTGAAACTTATTGGTTTGATCTCCATCTTAAGAAATGGCTCCTGTGGTGCTTCAGCACTAAATACAAATGAACATGATCAGTATATTTAAATATGAGTCTGAATACATATGGATATGAGTCTGTATATTTATATAGTTGCATGCCTGAAACTTATAAAGTTACTTACATTCAGAAGAATCAAGCTGGTCTTCAATTAATTCTGTGACCTCAACAGCTTCCAAATGATCTTCAGATATTGTCTGCAATTAAATCAAAATTGGTAAAACAAATCTATTCTTTTTTTATTTTTTGCATCAGTCACAAAACTGTGGCCATGTATGAGCAGTCATAAAAGGTTTGGGGCTCTTATATCAGCCCTAGTATTTTGCCCTGCTATTCTTGTTATGACCCTTATAAGGAAAACGTTGACCTGGATGTAATGGGATATAACCAGGATGTAACGAGATACCACAACATTCAGTACACTGAGTTTACCATCCTTCATTGATGTACTCACACATATGTACATACGTACATACGTACCTATGTGTGTATGTATGTATGTATGTGTGTACATGTGTGTATATATATATATATATATAAAATTAATCCCCCAAAAAAAAAGAAAAAACACAACAAAAAAAAACAACAATGCGAAGATGTGGTACATGCAAAGTATTAGCAGACGCTTAGGGAAGGAAAGAAAGGTAGATTTACGTTTCGAGCAGAGCACTTCTTCAGAAACAGGTGACAGAGGAAGGTCCAAGTGAAAAAAAAGACAGAGGAAAAAAATCGCCAACAATCCACATGTGGTTACAAACACACCTTGCCCTCTCCCCATCACACCTTCACCCTCTTTTTCTACTTTCTCTCTTTCTATTTCAGGTAGCCATGTTTTTCTGTTAATGCAAAACACACTCTCTGTCCCTCAATATTATTCCCCACTCAATTAAGGGGTCTTGTCCTGCAAGTTACATGATGACCTCACTACTGCTGGTGCCATGTAAAAAGCACCCAATACAGTCTGTAAAGTAATTGGCATTAAGACGGGCATCCAGCCATAGAAAACCATGCCAAACCGACAGTAGAGCTTACTACAGTCTTCTGAGTTGCCAATTGCTGTCAAACCATCCTACCCATGCTAGCATGATAAACAGACATTAAATTATGATGCTGGTATATATATTCGCCATGATATTTTTTTTTCTCCTTGTTTCTTTCTATGTTCCTTTCAGTTGAAGAGCGTAGCTCGAAACGTCAAAGACTTTCTCTATGCCCGAGCGTTAAACTAATACATCCATTTGTTGTTTACACCACCTGTTTTCTCTGTTGTTTTTTTCGTAAATCCTCCCATATATATATATATTTTCATTCTCCTTCTTCTTGATAATTTGCTTTTTCGCAATGAAAACCGGTTAGAAAAAATCTTTATTAAAATATGCTTCCAGTTCAGCATTCTGGCTTTTTTTCATTTTCCTATTATTTCTCCACGTGCGGTTAACACAACCCCACTATTTACTGACTTATATATATATATATATATATATATACACACAGAAAGAGATGCACACATCCAATTGGCTTCTACATAATCTGTGTCAACTAAATTTCACTATAAGGGTATTAGTCATTCTGAAGATAAAGTCGTAGAAAGACTTGCCCAAGCTTTCACATAAATTTTTCTACTCTACATTACATACTGTGCAACTATAGTCAGCAGTATATCTATAATCACAAGCATCTACTCAGGGAAATTTAGAAGAAATACATAATGATTTTTATCAAGAAGAACCTCTTATCCAAGCTTCTCCCCAACTCAGTAGTTTCCACTTTCTACACAGAAATCTGATACATCTGAACTCTTCCTCTTACTCTTTTAATTCTAAGAAGCTTTTCACTGTACCTACTGTTTCTTTTAGCAACATTGTAGCATTCCAAACAAGTTGTCTATTTTTTATTATCCACAGTCTGTATATTAAAACCTTAAGCAAGATGCATGACAATATTTAGCCAGTATACTTTGCTAAAACAAAAGATACTAATGTGTTAGAGGGTCACAAATGCCTGCCAATTCTTAGACAAGCATTGAGTCAGGCCACTTGCATACATACCCGCATGCATGTACATTCACCTCATTTACATGGAGACATCATGTGGTTACAAAAGAATATGCTCATTTGATGTTACAAGCTTTCCTTCAATTAAACTTATATGTTAACGCATTACCTCCAGTAATAAATATGTTATGACTTATTACAAACGTTTTGCAAATTCTTATTTTTTTGTCATTACATACAAGATGGTGACCCCTCTTTGTCTCACGCTTATTAAATTATAAGATGCCACTTAATTGACATCACTGTACATGCTTACATGGATCAGACAGAGTGTAAGGGAGATTTTCTATGGACAGATGCCCTACCTATCGTCAACCCTCACCTGTTTCCAAACAACATAATATTTCCCCATGCCCAGAATGTTTTCACAGAATATTGGAAATGAGTAACTCGTTCACACAATGTCAAGACTTGGAGACACAAACACACACACACACACACATTTGTTTGCCATTTGACTGCAGCCATGCTGGGGCACTGCCTTGAAGGATTTTAGTCGAACAAATTGACCCCAGGACTTATTTTTTAAGCCTAGTACTTATTCTATCGGTCTCTTTTGCTGAACCGCTAATTTACAGGGGCATAAACACACCAACACTGGTTGCCAAGCAGTGAGGGGATGGGGAATACAGACACACACAGACATAGCTATATATATATATATATATATATATATATATATATATATATATATATATATGACGGACTTCTTTCAGTTTCTGTCTACCAAATCCACTCACAAGGCTTTGGTTGGCCCAAGGCTACAGTAGAAGACACTTGCCCAAGGTGCCACACAGTGGAACTGAACCTGGAACCATGTGGTTGGGAAGCAAACTTCTTAACCACACTACTCAAGTATCATCATCGTTATCATCATCATCATCAATAACAAAACCAAATTTAGTACTAGCAGTAAGGGCAATAAAAAGGACAGTTCTCATTACCTCTTCATCATCTGTTCTGGTGGAAACAGTGCCAGCCTCACCATCTGCACTCATGGAAATGGCATCATCCTTGTCATCTGAAGTTATACAAGTGGTGTCAGCTTCACTGTCTTTGCTTTTAGACTTGAAGTCTTTACTGTCATCGCAACTAGATGGTAAATCCATAGCTAGAGCTCTTGTAGTAGCTTCCCTGAGAATCAATCTTTAAGCAAGGTACTGTAGATAAAAAAAAAAAAGGGTTAAAATTTTTTTTTCTTTAGTCAGGATTCTTAACTTTCCAATATTTAGTCATATTTCCTGCTTTTTAATTATTTTAAATCTGAATATATTACATCAACTTATATCTTTATTAATTCATACAAATAATTACAGAGGCATCAAGCTGTTAGATCAGGTTATGAAAGTTACAGAGAGGGTCATAGCCCAACTAATTAGGGAGCGAATCAATTTAGATGAGATGCAGTTTGGGTTCGTGCCAGGTAAAAGCACTACTGATGCCTTATTTCTAGTGAGAC
>NC_068989.1:34988499-34998287 GCF_001194135.2 Octopus bimaculoides | reverse complement strand
TATATATATATGTGTGTGTGTGTGTGTGTGTGTGTGTGTGTGTATGCATATATGTATGCGTATGTGTACATATGTATGTGTATGTATGTATGTATTCTGCATATTCATGTGTTTGTGTGTGCATGTTTGTATTTATGTGTATACATGCCTCCTTGTGTGTGAATGTGTCTATGTGTATGGGTTTGAGTGACTATGTAAGTGCATCTGTTATGTATGGATGTGTCTCCATATGTGTCTTTGTGTGTATGCATGTGTGTGGAGTGTGTGTATATATGATCATGTACTTCCAACTCCTTTTGTGTATGTGTGTGTGTCTTGTCTGTCCATATTACCTATGTATCTATCTATGCATTTATCCAAGCACCTGATGGACCTATTACTCAGACAAATACAGGAGTACATCCTCATAAATGAAACTTGCCCCATACTATTTAGTATAGGGCAAGTTTCATTTATGAGGAAATATACATAGGAGGTAGTGATACCCCAATACCCACAGAATATACATACGTACATTTGCTAGTAGGCTGTTATGTAGGTATATATATATATATATATATATATATATATATATATTTTAATAGGGAAGTCAGTTTATGAGATTACCCTGGGTTTCCCATCCATAAAGGGTTTAGCTTTATGGCATATTGTGAAACCCCAAAACCTGCTGACACATGAATTCATATAAAGAATCTTGCAAACCAGATTAAAAAACAAAGTTAATTAAATCAGTTACACAGTGTTCATTTAAACCAGTGGTTCTCAACTGGGGTCCACATGACCCTTGGGGGTCCATGTAAGATATTTGCTGTTAAAATTTATGTGCAATAAATTGGTTACACTTCTACAATGCAGGAAGTATTTCAACAATTTTTTTTATATAATTCCTAATAATATTTAATTGTAAAAATATTGTGGGACTCTTTTAAACATTAAATGTCTATGGGGTCAAGTAGAGTAAAATAGGAATTGAAGGGGTCCATAAGTAAAAAATGGTTCAGAATCACTGGTTTAAACATTCATTAAAATACTTGTATGATTTTACATACTGACTTGCATAGGCTTTCGTTTTGCCCGTATTTTACACAAGTTACAGAGATAGGATTCCATTCCCCATTTTTGACTTGTCCTTTACTTCAGGATACTCAATCAGTTGATCAAATGCATTCAGCATTGTCATGGATACCAACCCTCTAAACCAGGCCTGACCAACTCGAATTATATTGTAGGCCACTTTAATCACAGAAAGTTTTTTGGGGGCTGCTTGTAAACTTTATATACTGATAGTCAAATAAGCAAATTACAGAATCAAGAATTTTTCATACTTTTTGTTTGTTTAAAATTATAATATTGTAGACTATTGCTTTATTGCCACTTTTCATTACAATCTTTAATTTTTGATAAAATTTTTTAAATGTTTGTTTAAATAAACCCATTTCAAGAAAGTATCAAGTGGGCCGCAAGACAAAAGTCTGTGGGCTGCATGTGGCCCATGGGCCTCAGGTTGGACAGCCCTGCTCTAAAGCAATGATTCTCAATCATTTTTTTATCCATGGATCCCTTTGATCCTTGTTTTACTCAACTGGACCTCCATAGACATTTGAAGTTTTAAAAAGTCCCCTAATATTTTTATAATTGAATATTATTAGGAATTGTATAATAAAAATTATTGAAATATTTCTTGTATTGTAAAAGTATAAAAGATTTATTGCACATAAATTTTAACTGCAAAAGTCTTAAGTGGACCCCATAAGGGCCATGTAGACCCCAGTTGAGAACCACTGCTCCAAACCAATGAATTTCTGTGGATTGAAATTAGACCAAGATTCAGTTTGCTAGAAAAATCTACCTGTAACATCTCCATTACAAGTGGAACAACTTTATGCAAAGTATCCTCAGTTCCTGTTTCCTTTTACACTTATCAGCAAAACTTAGTCAACTAAAGAGAGCTATTCACTTTCACCAAAAACTATTAGCCACTACTTCAATCAAGATTATCATAAATTTTAAAGATATTTTTATCTATAATCATGGCATATATATTCTATATTCATCTCAGGATTTATTCCCATTAATAATCTCCAAGATATAAATTGACTAATGCCTTCCTATTATTTATTAATTTGGAATAAAGCTACTGTTTTTAAGGAAATACCTAAATAAATGTCTTAAGTATTCTAATAAATAAAATTAGAACCATTTTTGAAATTATACCTTACAAATAAAGGTACCTGAAAGGCTAAGACATAGACATGATTGTGTGGTTAAGAAGTTCACTATCTAACTATGTGGTTTTAGGTTCAGTCCCAGTGCATGGCACCTTGGTAAGTGCTTCTACTGTAGCCCCAGGCTGACCAAAGTCTTGTGAGTGGATCTGGTAGGCAGAAATTGAAATAAGATTTTGTTTGTGTGTGTGTGTGTGTGTGTGTGTGTGTGTGTGTCTGTTTTTCCCCCACATGCTGTCTCCACCAATCACCTCTTTTCTGTACTTTCTCTCCCCCTCTGCTGTTCTCCATCATTTGCTACAGTCACTTATTCTGCCCACTCAGCCAGCCCAAGCCTCTATATCACCTCACCTATTCACATTACCCCAAATGTCCCTCAAGGGTATGTCCTGACACATCTTTGCCATCGTCTTTCACTATCGCTCTCTTTATTTTACTCTGTAACTCTCCCTTCTTTTCCAACAGGGGTATCCTGTTTCTATTCTACAACAAGACACTTATATCTGTCCATCTATACCTATAATCTCTCAACTAACACAAAGCCACACCCCATTAATACTACTCACCCCCTCTTAATTAGGGAGTTTTGTCTTGCAAGGTACTTGGCAACCATGTTGGTGCTGGTGCCACGTAA
Source organism: Octopus bimaculoides (assembly GCF_001194135.2). Classification (NCBI taxonomy): domain Eukaryota; kingdom Metazoa; phylum Mollusca; class Cephalopoda; order Octopoda; family Octopodidae; genus Octopus; species Octopus bimaculoides. Next base: position 34,995,428 of record NC_068989.1, on the reverse strand, counting down.
AAAGCATTCAGTAGACTTTGTAAAGTGGTTTGTGCTAGGAGGGGCATCCAGCTGTAGAAAACAAGCCAAAACAGACAATGGAACCTGGTGCAGCTCCTAAAAAACTGTCCAACCCATACCAGCATAGAAAACGGACATCAAATGATGATGATGCTGCATATATATATATATATGTGTGTGTGTGTGTATACACACACATATATGCATATATGTGTGTATGTATGTATGTGTGTGTGTATATATATACATATATATATATATATATATATATATATATATATATATATATATATATATATATATATATATATATATAGAGAGAGAGAGAGAGAGAGAGAGAGAGAGAGAGAGAGAGAGAGAGAGAGTATGTGAATATGTATGTGTGTCACATGTGGACCTGTTTGTCTACATTTGCATTCTAATGTACAACCTACAAGTGATAGTGTTGCCAGTTATCCTGTCAACAAGTCTGATCACTTCTTACCTTGGAAGCTGTATAGGAATAAAAGATTCCTTACTAGAAAAACAGGTAAGGGTTGGCAACAAGGACATCCAACTATAAAATAATGCCTTACTAACATATTCATCTAACCCATGCTAACATGGAAAAACGAACATAAAAACAAAAATGCTCTGATGATAGCCCATCTCAGTACAAGTCTGATTCCAAGAAGGAATCCTTACTGGATTTATTCTTATTGAAAGCAAGTTATTATAGTTCCATGCTGGTTCAAAAATCAATATAAGCAAATGCATATCACAAGCAACATACTATTTCAACTCTCTCAACTCTGTGAATACTAGAACTTGTATCTTTGTGAGAAATCAATACCATCCAAGATAATTTATTGATATACGCCATTGCGAAATGAAGAAAAGCATAAAACTGATAGCCTAAGGAGAATTGTTATCAAAAATAAAATTGATTGTTTCATGTAAAGTTGCATTAATGTTGAATATTGTTATTTTATGCAGATATAGTTGAAATAATAAGAAAATAAAGTGGTTTTCTGAAGAGTGGAATCAATTAGATATTTCATTTGATTATAGCAAATGGAATGGTGAATGCCTTTGTGTCATAGTAAGTTCAGTGTAAACTAAAAGAATGATATAATTTAATTTTAAAATAGTACTGCTTCACTTTGTATATAGTGCAAATCCTCTTGACAAATGTACAAATATATTACAACAAATTATTTTGCCTTCCCTAAAAGCTTAAAATTTTATCTGCTTAAGCATAGCACTGATATGTCACCTTGTTCCTTTACAATTCTCCTCAGAGATATCAGTAAAAAAAAAAATCTCCAAATTTTGACCTTTAATTCCAATATATTATTGATATTCAGTTATTTCATCAATACCCAGAAGGAAATAAAGATTAACCAAATTTCTTAAAACTTGAATGTAACACTGAAACCTTACTTAAGAAATATTTGATCATTTGTCTGCCATTCTATCACTTCACTATTAACTCACCACCACCCATACCTACCAGAAACAATTTTTAACTCTTTAAAATAACAAACATCATAGTAATCACTCAATCCAACAAAGAGCTTCTGCATTTTCGTTTGACCTGCTAGAAATAGCAACCAAAGTCCCCTTCAAACCACAACCTACAGTTTTAAAAGAAAAAGGAAAATATATCTAATAGTGTAGTCCTAGATACACTATGGTTGAAAAATAGACGTGGTCACAGGAAATATGTTTAATCACAAGTCTGTTAGATGAAGCTGACCTAGGGCTAAACAATAAGATAGTAATAACAATGCGCTTAATATTTCCCGTTTTCTCCTGCTAAACTGAGATGAACGTTGCATGAAGTTTCTATGGAATACAATCACAGGAATTCGAAGAGATGAGTTGTAAAAGGGAAAAATATCATGCATCATTTTCACCTTTGCCCTTACGGTATTATTTGATCCTTTTACCCGCACGATGTTCACTAAGAAAAAAAACTCGGATTTTTTTGCGTGGAATCAAATACCATGCAATTTACCAATCTTTCTATAGTCGGATGTCCTTCCTGCTCTAAACTTCTTGACATATCAACTTTAGCTTCAACCTTTGTGCAACGGAAATATATATTTATAATTTAAACAATGGTAAATATAATTAAAATGTAATAATCCGCTTAATTGGAAGTAATCGAAAAATATATATATTGTAAATTAACCCACTACTTTACTTCTGAACATAGGGTGAGATGGTCAACCCCTTTCTATTGTTGTTGTAGACCCAAATCAGCCCTGTTCGAGCATATCAAAGATGATAAAAGCCATTGACCATCCCGTTTTTTAACATCGTCCAATGTTCCTTTTTTAAGAGACAATATTTGATAAGATGGATTTAACTGTTCTTTCAAGTAAGTCGATAGTTTACCTAGTGGCTTCATCGTACTCACTGTAATTAAACAGTTGTTAAAGTAAAACTTACAGAAAAATTAATTTTATTACCAGAAACGTAATAAAAGCAGATCCTAAGACTCAGTTTTCTTTAACGAGGTAATTCTAATACGATTTAAAAAATATCCTAGAATCAACTTATATAATTATATTAAATTATAGCTTATATAATTATATATTATAGTATACAGAATGAAAATGAAGAAATATTAACTCAATGCTCAATACACTTGGTGGTATTTCTCGAAAATATAAAAATTCTAATGTGAACAGTGTTTACATTTTGGCCTGGATATACGTAACGTTGTTGTTACTTCAACTGATATTAAAATAACTCTAAATTTATTTACAGTTGAATGGTTACGTATAATTGACTTTTTAAAACTTTTGTTCAATACAATTAATTAAATTTAAAAGATTTTAGGTTAATACTTGGTGATGGGTGTTTAGCAAATACTGAACCATTAACAACAACATACCCATACCTGAGGAGAGAAATCTGACATATCATTCAGTAATGAAGGAATAATTTTCCATACCTTGATCCGTTACAAATACCACTCATACTTTATACACTGTCACCATTTATAATAATAAAACAGAACATTTGTTGCTTAATGAACGCCTCTACATCACTAGATATTCCAAAGAACTTGGGACTCATTCAAGTCATGTGACTAGAAATCATAACGAAGTTATTCCCCTTCGTTCTTCGGTTGTTGCTGGTCTATATTACTCCTTTGGTCTACCTCGATAATCCAGCCTTCATATCTTATTTTTAGACATAATATATCCAGAACCATATTATCTAATGTATCTTATCTTGTCTATCACAGCAGAATGTGGCTTTAAAGATATTTGGCTGCTATCTCCCTAGGTAGACCCACCCACTTGAGCTCTCCCTCTAGCTTTCAATACAATTGTATTTTATCAAATGCAGCAGGTCCGTTTATTTATTTATTTTTTTACAAACTCAATGCTCATTACCTTCGCAGACTCTCCAGGGCAGATTAGACCGAAAGGGTTGTTGCTCAGTTTGAACATCTGCAAAGAGTCATCTGCAGGAAACTGAGTAGAACGGGAATCCGTAGCTTGAATATTCTTAAGAGAAGTGTGCCGCCGAATTTGTTTCTTCATGACGTTTTGCAAAATAGATAATTTTTCATGAAATTTTCTACAAATTCCTTTCAGATAGTGCAGATGGCGATTACATTGGAACTTGATTTGAAAAACTAGGAGAACGGATATTACACGCATCTAGACTTTGTTTCCTCATACGTTTTGATTATGTAAATTACAATTATGTAGAAAAACATTGCTTTTGAGGACCTTTCCTTTGTTAAATGAATATTTTTTTTTAATAAAATGAAATTGGCTAAATTACGATATGAGTACCATAGTTGTCAAAAAAAATGCACGTGTATTTGTTTATGTTTCTGAAGCAGATCGTTGCTTGCAATAGAAATTTCTATTTTTTTATATATTTGGGGTGGGGGTAAAGGGGATCTTGCAGTCGGGGTAAAAACGAAAGAGACTGAGAGGGCATGATTGGATTAGGGAAGTTCCTTTGAAGTTGACGTGCCGTGTGTGTGTGTATGTGTGCGTGAGAGAGTGTGTGTGTGTGTTTGATGGGGTGTGCGAGACAGAAAGTGTGGTGTATGTGAAGTTCTTTTGTTAGTGTGTGTGTGAAGAGACAGAGAGAGTAATGTTGCTGGTGTGTGTGTGAGAGAGAGGTTCTCTATGTATGTATGTATGTATGGCTTCAGTGATCTGGCTAAACAGAAACCGTACTTGTGGTTCGTCAAGGAGAGAGAGAGAGGGCGAGAATAATTATAGCACTACAAAAACGGCAATATGATACATTTCCTAGAAAGTTTTAGACAATATCATATTGTTACTATGTGCGACTGTTGTAAGATACTCTTCAAGGAAGGTAATTCACAACATTATTTTAAATATTAAAAGTATATTTTTAAAAATAAAAATAAAACGAGCTTTCTTTCAACCTTTCTCTTGACGATTTATTTTTTCTAATTTTATTTGATTTTTATTCACATTCGCTTTCGAAACGTTTTTTCATCAAAGCAATTCCGCTTACTAGACTTTCACTTCAGCTTGATATTTACAAATTACTATACATCTACAGTAGCGAGATGTATAGAAGATATGAACTTCGAAGTGAAATGATTTTTTTAGATCAAGGAATACTAAAAATGAAGTTTCTTAACACCCCTACCCGCAAATTGGAAAACGATTCTTCCTCAAATCTCTAAATGCACATGAATTCGCGTTGAATTAAGTTCAATACTCCAGTATTTCATCATTTACTGTGAACTCTCTAGAGGGAGGATATGATTGTATTATATTGTTTGAAATTTGTTGACCTTGAGCTATATTGCTATCTACTATTTCTACTTTTGCTAAAGAATTTTTTACTCGACAGAAGACTTTCTATTAGTTATTACCTGTGTAAGTAAAGGCTAAGAACTAACACAGCTGGTACAGTGCTTGGAATTTATGTTGAGAATATCACTAAGTTTGAACCGGAACCGGGGTAGGAAATTTGTAATACTAGACATTTCGAACATGCTAAGTGTAACTTGGTACAGCAGAATAGTATTAAAGTAGATTAGCATTTGCTTTTAAGACTAAAATTCAGAATAGAATATAATATAATCAGCTTTAGAATTAATTTGTACCTGTATCTGTTAAATCCAATATCCAAAAATAAAAATGGAAAAAGAGGAACAAGGAAAGAAAAAAAGACGAAAAACAAGAAAAAGAAAAGCATCAATTCAACACCAAGTGCCTCAATTGATCGCATTCCACAAGGTTCAACGAAACCTACTGAAGCAAGCCAACACACTTGCAGCATTACCACGGGCGATGGCGAGGCTAAGGCGTTGGAAAAGACAAGCACCGTTACGGGCATCACCTGATACCTCGGTAAGGCGAGCCGCCAACGATGACAAGAACTTTGCTGTTAGTGGCCCAGCCCCTTCAAACATCTCAAACAACACAGGCTGGAAAAGATAGTTCACTGACAGGTCCTGATAATTATGGATTTTGTTCCGTTCGGCTACGGAAGCAGTGATCCTCCCGTTTATTGCAGCATCCAGGATGTTGGAGGGGAAATAGTATGACAGACTGGGGTGTTCCAAATGAGGCACATACCTCTTACCCAGGGACAAAGGTTAAAACCATCTAGTCTCTTCCCAACACTTCTGGATAATCCCGCCGGCTCCAGAACTCGGGGGGATATTAACCCAAGCCAGGGTCCGCTTAATGATTAAGTTTAGCTCGGTGTAACGAGCGAAACGATCAGCATTTAAGCGACAAGACAGACTATGAAGACCTGTGGAGTCGAGGGGCCTACCACAGCGACATCTTAGTCCCCCACATATGTCGGCTCTCACTCTGAGTTTGATGGAGATGCGGAGCACATCTAAATTGAGTAGACCACCAATGTTGGCTACAGGCAGGGCACCACTCCAGTCCCCTGAGAATCTTACACAAGCAGAAAGTACGTGACACCTAGAAAACTGATCAGTTTGATCAAGGAGAGAGTTGAAAGTGGCACCTGAACGCAGATTGTCCCATATTCTCTGCTTCCATTTATACAAAGAGTAATCACGAAAATACGGATGACTGTAATAAGGATGTTGAGAATAAATGGGTAGTCGGTCAAAGCGGAAGGAAGGAAAAAAGGAAATTTAAAAGGAACCAGCAGGTTAAATAAAACCCCACAGGCTTCTTATATTGTAATAATTTAATTTTTAAATTTTCATCCGGTTTTCATTATATCGATTTGAATATTTTTAATCATGATTGCAACCCCATCTCTATGTTGTAAGTGTCCTTGTTCGACGCCTCTATGTATACCTTTTTATAGGCAGACCCCTTAAGGTCTAACCACTGACTACAAGACAGCCAGTTCCAACGACAATGACGACACCTCTACCACAGCAGCCACTTTGAAACTTCTGTTACTTTTTTTGCAAGATTTTTTTTTCATATGATTTGTTATTAAAAAAATTTCATGTTCATTGTGTGTGTGTGTGTGTGTGTATAATATATATAAATCTACACACATATATACATACATTTACGTATGTATATAGCTATACATTTATATATTTGTATACATGCTTGTATTTTTATTTAAGTGTGTGTATATGTGTCTATAAGGATGTTGACATGATTTAAGTTTTTTTTTCCTTTAGTAAGGAGAGAATTTTGTCTCCAGATTTCATTACCTAGGGAGATTAAATACTGACCAGCTTTTCAACCTCGTCAATCACCAACGCCGGTCTGTGTATGTATGTATGTATGTTTGCATGCATGTATGTGTATGTAAATATGTATATATCACACCTTTCATCACCATTACTTCGTTTTCTTGCCATTTAAATTTATTTACGGTACACCCACGTATTTTTTTCTTCGTCCGGTTTGTGGACTGCTTAAACTCATGGGCCTTTGGCCGCTGCCTTGGCTGACCCCACCTCTTCTCAGTGGGACTAT
>NC_068989.1:34985887-34988384 GCF_001194135.2 Octopus bimaculoides | reverse complement strand
TATATATATATATATATATATATATATATTTATATAACGGTTAGTTCTACGTTGCAGTCGAGGGTCACCAATTTGTAATGGTTGTTGTTAAGGTGTTGGTTGCCAGTGTGCAAGATGGAAGAAGAACAGTGATTAAAGTTGTAAAGAAATATTTATTTACCGTTACTTTAATATATGCCACACAACGACGGGCAGGTGTGTGTGTTATATAAAAACAACAGAGTTATCTTTTCTTGTATGTTGTTGCTGTTTATGTTTGGTCAACTGCTACCTGCCTAACTAGGAATTAGAGGAAGGTAGAGTCAATGTTAAGTGTAGGAAGCCGATAAAATGATACCTTCATTGTGCCTGACATTTAAAAAGCAGTGGTGTTGTGATAAGATACTGTATCATAGTTGACATTCTCACTGTAAACCTCTCTCAGTTGAATTATCTCACTAACGGGATTCTGCCTGTGGTCGCCTCTGCGTCATCTTTTTACCAACTCTTTTTTTCCTACAGTGTTTTAGATTTTATAATTATCCAAAACTAGTTGGGAGAGACATATTGTTGAGAACAATGAATTTCGTTGACGGTCTGTTATCTCTATTCTAGCTTTTGGTGGCCTAGAAAAGGTTAGAAGGGTCAAATGGCAAAGACATTATTCTGCTTAGCGAAGGCATCTAGCAAATATAACTGCTGTCACTCGTAGAAAAACTATTGTTTTACTATGAGAAAAGTGCTCTTGAACTGTTAAGTGAAATTTCGCTATCGAGGATCGCATCCACGCCTTGCCTGCATGAACCACTGCATATATATATATATATATATATATATATATATATAGGTAATCTTCAAGTTTAGGGAGGTAAAAAAAAAGTAAATAAAAATATTCAAGGGAAGTAACTACTCTGTTTATAAATAAATCACACACGTGATTTGATGGAAGTTAACTGTTTATATATAAATCACACACGTGATTGAATATCATAGTACCGACTGAGAGATCGAAAATGCCTCGTGGAAGACCGGCTGCACAACAACTTATTGTTCCTGAAAATGAAATACTCACTCGTGAATTAATATTAGAAGAATATTGGAATATTACTGAGTTATGCAGCAATTCAAGACACAGAATGTTGGAATGGTGTGCGCGCCGTCGGCTTATTAGGAATAAGTTTACCTGCGACGATTGTCTAGTACCATGCGGACTTGTTGCACGTGGTGACAGAATTGATGGGAAAGAATGGTACTGTAAAAACTGTAAACAAAGGAAATCTGTTCGTTACAGTTCATTCTTTGAAAGGAGCCATATTCCACTCTACAATCTGGTGTTGCTTATCTACTGCTGGTGCAAAGATATAATGCAAAAACATATTGTAGATGAGTGTTCTGTTTGCCACACTAGCGTGGTAGATTGGAGCAATTTCTGCCGCGAAGTGTGTGACGAATGGCTTCGGCAAAACTCCGTGGAAATTGGCGGTGTTGACAGTAAAGGACAGCCACTGGTGGTGGAAATAGAGGAAAGCAAGTTCTTTCATCGAAAGTACCACCGTGGGCTGTGGAGACCTGGCCACTGGGTTTTCGGAGGTGTTGAAAGAGACTAAGGGAAGTGTTTCCTTGTAGAAGTGCTCGACCGAACAGAGCGGACACTGTCGGAATTGATACAGCGGTGGATTTTGCCAGGAACCCACATAATCAGTGACGGGTGGGCATCCTATGCCAATACCGGCAACTTGGGAGGATGTACATACACCCACGAAGTTATTGTACATGGGGACCACTTTGTAGAACCAAACGACAATGGAATTCATACACAGAATATAGAAAACTTGTGGATGAGATTGAAAAGAAAACTTCGGTGGCAATTTAGGACATCGGATGAATTATTTTCATCTTGTGTGATTTATTTATAAACAGCTAAAAGAAAACACATTTCAGAGTAGTACGAATAATACTGGTAAGTCGTTCAGTTATTTCCCTTGAGTATTTTTATTTACTTTTTTCTTCGAAAAAGCTTTCTCAAAAAGAGAATACATATTAAAATTTAACTCTACAACATATCTTAAAAATTGCGACGTTTGTTTTATATTATGAAAATAGTATTTATATTAGTTCTTAAAATGGGCACTGTCATGGTATTAGCTGTCAGAATTGAAAGTAGAACTGACAAGGAACGTTACTGCTGGTTTGAGTTGATTCTTTGGCTACTGACTAGCCGGAGCTATCTATCTGTCTGTCTATCTCACTATCTCTCTCTATATATATCTATCTATCACTCGTTCACCTCTGTTTGTGTCCGTAGAATTTATCAAATTAGAAAACGCAAATTTAATATAAAAATGGCACTATCATGCTATTAGCTGTCAGAAGTGAAAGTGCTCACTGCCTGCTAGTGAAGTATCTGTCTGTCTGCCTGTCGATTCTTTGGCTACTGACAGCTAATACCATGACTGGCCGGAGCGAGCTATATGTCTGTCTGTCTGTCTCTCTATCTATCTATTACTCGAAAGTTCGC
>NC_068989.1:34983153-34985707 GCF_001194135.2 Octopus bimaculoides | reverse complement strand
TTAATATAAAAACATATTTCCTGAAATTGCAAATTATTTAAAATATAAAAATATAATTTTCAACAGAGAGAATTTATCAAAATAGAAAACAAATGAAGTTTGAAGTTTAAAAATAATAGGATCGACCACTCACGACTAGCTAGCGCGGACGCGCGACGGGACCACTCTGCTTTAGTAGTACCCTTATACTCTGTGTTTTCAAACGCATGGATATAGGTGTCAAATTTGTTCCAATAACTTTCGAGTGATAGATAGATAGAGAGACAGACAGACAGATAGCTCGCTCCGGCCAGTCATGGTATTAGCTGTCAGTAGCCAAAGAATCAACTCAAACCAGCAGTAACGTTCCTTGTCAGATTTTTCTACTTTCACTTCTGACAAATGCCCTAAATGTAAATTAATCTCAAGAAAAATTAATAAAATAAGACATATATAAAGCTCACTTGAAAAACAATTTAGTTTTTATATATTCGAGATAACCCCAGTTTTTAATGGGGATGAGATAACCAAAAAGTACCTATTTGTCTAATGACTACTAGTTCTCAACTAACTCAACCAACTACTTGTAGTTATTTCAGCGGCTTATTACTACAAGTTCCTGACCGATTATATGTGAATTCAACAGAAAAATTTATCTGGTTTTCTACAATTCAAAATAACCGGACAAGTTCGTGAAATTTGAGACTAGTTATACATAAAAATATAAATTTTAGGTTCGCTGTTAACATCTTAATTGCAAGCCAAAATATTCCTCATTCTTCAAAATTCTTGGCTGACTACCCAACAAACGATATTTGGCGAAAGTTAAGAACGAATTTCAAAAACATAATTTGCAAGGATTGTAACAAAACAGCAGCAACCGGAACTAGAAACTGAGTCTCGTCTCGGGAAATGAGATTTGTATTGGTTGTCGATGTGAAAGTTATAAAATTCTTTCAATATAGGATGATATTTTTAATTTATTTATGATATTTAATCACTACTTGAATATAAAATAAATAATAATAATAATAATAATAATAATAATAAAATAAGTTAATATAATGTAAACTTTCCCGGCATGCAATATGTTATAGTATTATAAAGCCCCCGTCACTCGCTTCTCTTCCTTTTCCCCTCTGCTTTCTCTTCATTTCTTTTCTCCATTTTTTTTTTCTTTTCCTTCTCTATTCTGCTTCTTTTAATTATGATACATTTTGATCTTATTTGATCGACTTAACAGTCGAAGTGATGAGACCCGTTTCCCGAGTCTGTTTTAGACACTGAGGGGAAGTTTAATGGAAATGATGTAGTTTAGAATGGATAAGCTAACCTCTCAGGAATGTTGCTTCCCTTTTTGGTTGAGGCATGCCTGTTGGGAATGAGCTGAATATAATTCTGATCCTCACAAACTTCCTCCTTATTTCTAAAACTCATCACCTGTTCTAGTTGAAGAGATGAGGTGAGTTGTAATGTTTCGAGCAGGATCTGACTTCTGTTTGTATCCTTCCGCAGACCATCACTTTTTTCATCTTCGGATTATAGTTTTTTTCTAATTTCCATAATGAATTGTATTTCACTTCATACTATTGTTTTGTCGGCGGAATTATGGTTTAAGCACCCCATTAACATCTCATAACTTTACACACGGGAACTCATATACAAGAAAATATTTTTTCTGTGTGTTTAAGGGCGATTAAGCTGTTGTTTTTAGCACATCCCAGGACCACCTGATACTTTCCTTTATGTATTGATGTTTTTCAATATTTTTTCTCCCATAAAAACATTTAGTTGGATGATGATGCACTCAATGGTGATCCATTACTGGGATTTAAACCAAAACAATTTCAGACTACGTATGTCGAAAATGTGGAAAATTTAGGATTTATGATGGGGGATCATATAGAGTGCTTAAACTAGAATTTCGCCCCACAATCATTTCTCTGCTGCATTATCACCATCTTCATTTAAATCATCGTCGGTACGTTTTTTGTGACTTTTCTACTTCTCATCCATTGTCTTGTTACGACCTGATGTCGCAATTTGCTAGAATATTACCCACATGGTAAGTATTTGCTTTTTGTGTGTACGAAAACAAAGTCGCAAACTTATCCAGTGCTCTTTTCTGTACAACGCACTCCATTTATAAGTCATTGATATAGTCATTGAAACGAATATGAAAAAAAAAAATGTGCTGGGGATGGAGACTTTCGGAAAATTCACAAGATCCGATTTTTCCGTCATAACTTCGGGTAAAGTGGATATATATTGATTTTTTTTTTTTTGACGGAATCCCACGTTTTTGGTTATGGAGCATCCGATTCTGGAAAAAAAAAATTTTCAAAAATCGCATTTTCGACATTTCATTATGTTACCACAGTTTTGTGAGATTTGGCAGTTATTTCTAGCCGGCTTGAAGGCCTGAGGGTATACTCTTACTTGTTTCAGTCATTTGACTGTGGCCATGCTGGAGCACCGCTTTTAGTCGAGCAAATCGAGCCCAGGACTTATTCTTTGTAAGCCTAGTACTTATTCTATCGGTCGCTTTTGCCGAACCGCTAATTACGGGGACGTA
>NC_068989.1:34972318-34982918 GCF_001194135.2 Octopus bimaculoides | reverse complement strand
TTTTTTTTTTTCTTCTGTATCGTATCCTCCATAACCAAAAACGTGATGAGATTCCGTAAAAATAAAAAAATCAATATATATATATCCATTTTACCCGAAGTTATGACGAAAACATCGGATCTTGTGAATTTTCTGAAAGTCCCCTCCCACTCCCCCAGGGTCGTCAGCGCACATTTTTTTTTTTTTTCTTCATATTCGTTTTCGACACACTTCTTAATACCCCACCCAGGCAGGTTATTTTTTTTTTCTCCCGGATGAAGGTCTTTATATTGACCAAAGAGGTTCTAAACTATACAGAAGGTTATTTATACACAAGAAAAGCTCAAACATTTCGCGAATACGCTGGAAACATTCTCCGGGGCTAATGTAGAATCGCACCTCTTCATGAATGATGGTTTTTTTTGTTTTTTTGTTTTTTTTCCCGGATTCCTACGTTTTAGATGTCGAAGATTACGAATATGCCCCTCCAAAAAAAGACATTTTCAAATTTCACCCTCTCTCCCCACTCGCCAATTTTTAATTTTGAGCTTTTTTCGAATTTTTTTTTCAATCAACCCTTCCCCCAAACTTTTAATTTTTCAGATTTCACCTCCCACCCCTCACACACACTTTCCGGAGGACCTGGCACAGTCATCCCCCACCCAAAATGCCTTTTTTTTTCCAGTGCATTCCTGTTTTCTATGATGGAGATTCCGAATATGCAAGAACCTACGTTTTCAAAATTTGAAATTCCCCCTCAAATTTTTAATTTTTAACTTTTCTTCAATAATTTTCATGTGTCTGTTCAAGTTGCAACTGTTACTCCACCAAAGGTTGTAAACATGTTCCCTTCACCACCGTCCAAGGGTGAAGACAATGTCATAGATACATACATGCAAATATAAACATACCTATACTTATGCTCAAGCATAAGGGAACATATGTGCACAATCTTCAGCAGAGTAACAGTTATATGTGCAATTTGAACAGACATGGTGCGTGGACATAAACTTGCGTGTGCATGTATGCAGATGAATGCTCACATACATGCGTGCACACGTAAACATATCCATACATGCATGGACACGTATATGATGAACTAACTGTTACTCTCTCAGATGTAGTGCTAAGTTTTGTCAGTGAACAGGTTCGGTTTCAAAGTGACGAAAATATTTTGACACAGATGAAAATTAAATGTTGAAGTGAAATTAAAGTTTTTGTGTGTTCTTGAATGGCTTACAAATATCTCCCATGCTGCAATTGCTTTTGTTTCAACACACGATCTCAGATCAAATCACTTGCTATGCAAGCAAGTACATCTCTGTAATATTTTAAAATTAAATAAAGTTATTCAAAAAGGAAAATTGCTCTACAAGTTGATTTTATATTGTAGAAGTTTACACGCGTACACATGCTCTGCATATATATGGTTCCAGGTTCAGTCTCACAGCATGGCACCTTGGGCAAGTGTCTTCTACTATTACCTCAGACCAACCAAACCCTTGTGAGTGGATCTGGTAGACAGAAACTGAAAGAAGCCCGTCGTATATATATATATGTTTGTGTCCCCCACCACTATCGCTTGACAACCAATGTTGGTGTGTTTATGTCCCTGTAACTTAGCAGTTCAGCAAAAGAGATCAATAGAATAAACACTAGGCTAAGAAAGAATAAGTCCTGGGGTCGATTTGTTCGACTAAAGGCATTGCTACAGCATGGCTGCAGTCAAATGGCTGAAACAGAAGAATATATACACACACACACATCATGTATATGTGATTGATAATATATACATGCACTCTATGCTTCTTTCTCTGTAGTGTTCCTTTACTCATTGCCTGCTACACCAATCCTAACTCTCTTTGCATCTCTTTTTCTCTCTGCTATGTAAAGCATGACTGGAGAAATACCCCACATAATTTCTGAGTTGTCTTTGCCTGTAAGTTAATAGAGCCTAAATAAATCTACCCCAGAGTGCTGAATTGGCAAAAACCAAGGTAATCTTTTGATAATTGTAAAATGGCAAATAAGAAATAAATTGAAAGGAAGTTTGATAAATAATCATTAAATGAAAATAGGAAGTTCAGATATTCACATTATCAAATGCTTTAGATATTATCCTATTTAATTAATGTTACAGTTTATTAATTAAAAAAATAAATCTAAGACAATCGGTTTCATTTGCACAAGAAAATCTATAACCCAGTACTAAAATAGTTTTTATACAGTTTTGATATTGAAACATTACTCATAACACTAAATGTAACATTAAAAGACTATTATATGTACATAAAACGAAAGCTGGCAAAATAAAATGAGTTGACAGTTGGAACGTCTTTAATGACCAGGACATAGAACTAAAATACTGTCCGTTCACATATTTTGCAGTGATAGCTTTCTACACAAATGTAATGCTATGAAAACTGTTGAAGTCACATTTCCCATGAGAAAACTCTGTCATTACACTTACCTATGAGTAGACATTTCAGTTTTTGGTAAATTTTCACCATTACATCGATCTCGTGAGACAGGAGTAATCCCTGATCAATGGGATTTCAGAATAGCTATCACTAGTGGAGAAGCAATTGGGTGATTGTTTCCTTCTGTGAAAGAATTTTTCGTCCAAAAAATTTAATATTTTACATTTTTGTTCTCCAATTCCATGACATTTTCTAGTAAATTTTTACTATTACAAGTGTAATAGTAAAAATTTACCCACTCTTTTCAAATGTGCTTTTTTTTTATGACACTAACATATATGAGGGTAAGGTAGCTGCTGTTTCTAGCAGGTTGAATAATTTGGTATAAGTGGTATTGACAAGTTGTCTGGGATCTAAGAAGACTATCATCATCATCGTTGTTTAACATCTTCTTTCCATGCTGGCATGGGTTGGACAGGAGCTGGCCAGGCAGAGGCTGCACCATACTTCTGTTTTGCCATGGTTTTTACAGCTGGATAACCACTCTGCAGAATGGACAGAGTGCTTTTTATGTGGCCCCAGCATAAGCGAGGTCAGTTTTGCCATGGTTTTTACAGCTGGATAACCACTCTGCAGAATGGACGGAATGCTTTTTATGTGGCACCAGCATAGGCGAGGTCAGTTTTGGCATGGTTTTTACAGCTGGATGCCCTTCCAAATTCCAACCACTTTATAGTGTGGACAATGCTTTTAAGTGGCACCTGCACTGGCAGGGTCACCAAGTAACTTTGCAAGACGAGGAATCTTTGAGATTGGAGGAGGTGATCTCGTGCTAGATGAATGGTTAAGACTGTGACAGAAACAGATGTCTTGCGGTGAGCTGGTAGAAACATTAGCACACCAGGCAAAATGCTTAGCGGTATTTCGTCTGCTGCTAAGGTCGACTTTGCCCTTCATCCTTTCAGGGTCGATTAAATAAGTACCAGTTACGCACTGAGGTCAGTATAATCGACTTAATCCATTTGTCCCCTCTGTGTGTAGCTTTTTGTGGGCAGTAAAGAAATAAGAAACAGGTGTCTTGCTTTAGAGGAGATACATGGTTATCCAGAGGGAGAGAGAGTTAACAAGAGGACAGAAAACAAGTGTGCTGATGTAAAGGAGATACATGGTTTCCTAGCCAAAGGTAAGAGCAATCAAGAATGAGAGAAGAAACAGGTGTGTTGTTGTAGAGGAGATACATAGTTACCCAGTCAGATGGAAGATCAATTAGTTAATTTTTAATGATGTTATAGACTTCCTTGATGGTTATCCTGGCTCCTTAGTCCTACTTTGATCCCACAAGGGGAAATGTATAGGTGTTGGTGGTGGTAATAGTAATGAAGGTTCTTTTCTGCTCTCCTTCTCCAGTATAAGACCCCATCCCCGTACAGCCATTACCAAATGGTATGACCAGCAATAACAGTCTGATCTTGCATTTCCTCAAAGCATTTCAGTCCTCCAGTTGAATGTTAACCATAGAACAACTAACTAAACCATTCTTGGGAACAGCCAACAAGTGTATTGTTTTCATGTGTCCCAGTTACTATATATGATGTTAGATAAAACACTGGTCAACACTTTTTGCTGGCTTCGTTTTGGGGTTATTTTTAGTTAATTTTGAGATGCTGATTTCAAATATGCATCCATTTTTTTCTAATACATCACCTTTTCATTCTATAACATAACCCTATTTTATGATGCACTGTATAAATAATTTATTTGGTGAGGATAGTTTACTAAGACTTATAGCTTCAAACCATAAGTTATAAGGTCAATAAAATATTAAATGAAATGTAAGGTAGCATCACCTTTTACTTAATACATACTGTTGATTCTCTAATATGATGGATAAAACACAAACTTCCACTTGAGGGAGTATTTCATGTCTACACAGTCTCTTTGAATACACCAACAGTAGTCTGCCATCACCAGTGTGTTCCATTGGTTTTGATATCTCTCCTTCATAATCTTGATTGCATGATGAAAGCACTCATCACTCACGTCTCTGGGGTTAGCAGGAAATTCATCAAAATGACTCTTAAAAGAAATGAAGCTTTATGCTCATGTTGCAGCCTAAAAAAGTGGAAATCTATCAAGTAATGTTTCCACTATATCCGTGTAGTTTGCAGCCTTTTCACTCCCCCGAAATCTTTTCACCACAGCCACAAATAAATCTCATGCTCTTTTTTCTACATCAGTTATTGAGCTTGAGAAATTCTGGCATTTTATCATAACTTAGGCCAGGAAATGTATGTATGAATTTGAAACAGTTACCCTCCACATTAACAGCTTTGATAAATTGTTTAATATAAAGGGGTGGGGAGATGATTTTTACTCTTTCAAGAAGTGGTTAGTTAGTGTATGATATTCTTCTCCCCAACAATCAAAAGTTTCTGTTCCCAATGTTTGTCTCTTGCTCAGCTATCCCATAAACACAGGTAACACGGATATTTTGTATACCCTCTGTGTTGACCATTTTTAGATCCACACATGACCCATTTGTGTTCGTATAACTAGTACAACTTTTATGTGATCGTAATTCTCTTTTAAGTGCAAAGAGTAACCAATAGGAAGTGCACCAAACAAGTTTCCATTATGGAGTAATACACATTTTAGACTTCTTTGAATTATCTATAAAGAGTCTCCATTCACTAGGACCATACTGTTCAATACCCATCACATTTAACAGTTACGCCACGTCACAAGAGTAAACAAAATCTTTTCCAGCTGTAAAGAATGTCAAGATATCCTTTTTCTCCTATTCTGATAAAAAGTTATGTTTGTTTCTTTCTGCAACAAATTCTTCTCTTTAAGCCTAGAAGCTAACAGTTCTGATAAGTCTTTTGATAGTCCTAAGTCTCAAATAAAATCATTAAGTTCTGCCTGGTTGAAGTTTTCACGTTCATTGGTTGACATTTCTACAATGTCTATATCTATGTCATTTTCACGATTTACATCTACTTCACATTACTCTTTTACTTGTTTCAGTCATTTGACTGCAGCCATGCTGGAGCACCACCTTTAGTCAAGCAAATCGACCCCAGGACTTATTCTTTGTAAGCCAAGTACTTATTCTATCAGTCCCTTTTGCCGAACCACTAAGTTACGGGGATGTAAACACACCAGCATAGGTTGTCAAGCAATGCTGGGGGGGGGGGGACAAACATATACATATATACGACAGGCTTCTTTCAGTTTCCGTCTACCAAATCCACTCACAAGGCTTTGGTTGGCCCGAGGCTATAGTAGAAGACACTTGCCCAGAACCATGTGGTTGGTAAGCAAGCTACTTACCACACAGCAACTCCTGTGCCTATATCATTTCATTTTCCAGTGAAGGTAGATCCTTGGAAACAGGTGCTGGTATTTCATCTGAGTGAAACACTGGATGAATTGCTAAATCCAGATTTGCGTAACTTATTTTCTGTTGCGTTTTCTTACTATAAATAGAGGTCTTCATGAGACAAAAGTAACAATCGTTTACATGGTTCTTTCGCTCCCACCATACCATAGGAATGCCAAATGTTAGTTGTTTCCTTGTGGCCTTTGTCGATTGGCATAGATTTTCAACACAGGGTTTACATTGTGCAAAGCTCACAATTTATCCTGATCACCAACTTTAAAGTAAGTCAAGTAGGATCTTTTCACAAAGTCACTAATGTTCATTCTTCTTTGTAAAACACCCACATATATAACAAAAAGAGTTGGCAATTCGAGCATTTCCTTCACAATGACACCATGCTACTGAACCCTTGTGTTATTTCATGAAATAAATATGTAAAGAGAGATGAGGAACATATTTATATATCTAGGTTTGTTTAAATACATAGATAAAATAAATATTCAGCAGAAATGTTTAACTATATCTTTTGTACATTTGTTGATAGTAAGAAGAGATTAACAACGCAGATTAAGATGACCAAGCACACAGTTTTTAGGAAATGCACTTCTACACAGGAACATATACTTGGCCAACAGAACGTCACATCCTCACTCACTGAGACTCTTACTGCTAACATACCCTACAAAAAATGCATTGAGAAATTTCTAAAACATGGAGCTACAGGTGGGACCAATATGGGCCAGCTCATAGAAAAAAAACTATTGCCATTTTTAAACTCAGTGACTCCAGATTACCCCAAAACAGATCTCAAAGTTAGGTCAACTGACAAAAAGTTAGAATTTTTTGGCCAGTGTAATCATTGGTCCTCACAAGGATTTTATTGTGAGGTATATAGATCCTGTCAGATAACTCCCAGGATACACTGGAAGCAGTTCATATGGAAGTGTTCATGCTATCCAAGCTTCAGAGCTATGAAGGAAGTTGGTGATGCCACTTAAATGGTGATTTTGTTGAGGATTGAAGGCTTTTATTTCAAACATCTCTGCACAGTTTCCTCAAAGGTAGTCAATGCCTTTTAATGCAGTCCTGGATGTTGTCAGTGCCGTAAGATAGCACTGCTGCTGACTGCAAATAAAGATAATTGATACTGACACTTCTTTGACAAGCTGCTTTTTTCATGAAGATTTATCCTACTGCAAGCCCAAACATTCTCTTGAGAATCGGTTATAAGAGTCATCAATCTTGGAGTGACACAAGAGAAATTTATTAAAGACACTGGTACTAGTGCACACCTCACTTTGGGCATGTACTTTTGTCCTTATGGCCATCTCAGCAGTCACATCAAGGAACTGACAGGTGTTTACAAATTTATTAGGACAACAATATGTAAGGAAGGCATTTATATAAGCTTTTGATTCACATGATGAATGCTTTGAAGAGACTGACAAAAACCAATCTTAACTTTTTTAAAGGTAGAAATCTTGTGGAGAAATACTTTTATGTTTTATTGGAATAAATTATATATTAAAAAATTGTAATAGTGTAAGATTATCGTAATTCCAACAAAATGACAAATATATCACAATTTGAGTTTGTGTACATGTGTAATTTTCAAGGATCTCCTCTAATGTGGTGCCACCATTTCTGTACTGATTCACGCTGTTCCCAGATCAGTTTTTTACCATATGTCACATACCATCTGAAAATCAAAAATGGAAATACAAGTTTCAATTTACCACAGTATCAGAAGTTCAGAATTAGCCTATGTTACCCCACCACTGAAGCCAAAATCCTAGTTTTCCAGTAGAGAAGGATATAATCAACCTTACTGGAACTTATTTTCAGCCAACTTGGAAAGATGACAAGTGAAGCTGGCCTAGAAAAATCTGAATTGATATAAAAAAACAATGCAAGTTTGATTTCAGTGAAAGTTAAGAAATATTACATTTAGACTTTCATGACAATAAACTCTTTCATGGTTTCAGTACCTATTCTATTGATTGCTTTTTGCTGAACCACTAAGTTTCAAGAAAATAAACAAATCAACAATGTCAGACAGTGAAAGACAAACACAATGACTCACACAACATGCTTCTGCACAGTTCCATTTTACCAAATTCATAAGACATTGGTAGGCCTAGGACCACAGTAGAAGACACTTGCCCAAGGTGCTGCACAGTGGGACTGAACCCAAAATCATGTGCTTGTGAAGCAACCTTAACCACACAGCCATTTACACTATTTAAGTGCTTTGGCTTAATTTTGAAATTAGACCAGAATTTGTGGGAATTTTATAAGTAATTTTATCAACATATGCACCTAGATTAAAGTAGTGTTTATATACAGATGTAGAATGGTGCTAGCTGTAATATTCTATCTTAGAGAAACTTCTCTTTAGAGTTTTGGAGTGTTGAAAAACACAATTTGCTCAGAATGCCATTACACACCAGTGTTTTGGATTTAGCCTCTTCAGTGACAAACACCTTTGGTTGTTAAAATGGGTGGATTGCTGTCACAAAGTGAATTGGTATCAAAAGGGTTATGCTTTGAGATAGACAAAAATAGCAAATACTTCAGAAATGATGTTGGTAATGCTCACTTACAGTCCAAATAGCATGCCTCCAAGATGAGCTGCATGGTCGAAGAATTTCCAGCCAGCTAATACACCAATTGTGTCAAAGACAATGATTACTTTCATTACCTAAAAATAAAATGCATTTATATAATAGATAATCCATTTATTGATGACGTTTATTTTTATAGATTGAACTTTTACAGGCTCTCTCCCTCACCCCACACTCCTGTTCTCACTGTTCCACTCCTCATTTCTACTTATCTTGTGCCTTGATCCACCCAGACACCTCATCTCTATTGCGTCTCTTTCCAGCTCCACCAGTTATATAGAAACTTGTTCTGCTCTGGTCACGTCTTTCATACATTTATCCTTCATCCCTTAGCATAAAGCTTTCCCCTCAGGATTTGTAGTCTTTCAAACTGCATGGTGACCCCTCACAGGTACTGATGCCATGAAAAAACTCCCATAATATGTTGTAATGGGGTTGGTATCAAGAAGGACACCAGTCATAGAAATTATGTCAAAGCAGACACTTAAATACAATACAGTCCTTGGGCCCATCAGAACCTATTAAACTGTCTAATATATATTTTGTGATGTCCTTTTCTGAAGGCTATTAACAATCAAAGTGAAGTACTGCAACTACTGCTTAGCCATCACATGCAAGAGAGTATGATCTTGTAGCTTGTACCAAGCTTTCGCTATTTGTTTCAGGTGTCTAATTTCAAGCATACATAAACACCCTCTCAACTCTCCCACCCCTGACCCAGCAGATCACCCAGGATGAGACTGTTAGGGTCAAGGTCAGCTGTAGTACTAATTTTCACCTGAGTAAAGTGAAACAACATAAAATTATGTGCCCTGCTTATTAGATCAAACTTCCACCCACACATATACATACTTCCTTGCTGCAATTTTTTACTATTCTTAGGTACATAAAACTAAGTTCAATTCAGTAATAAACAGAAACACTAGTGTTCCAAAGATAAAACTTGATGTTTCTATCTCTGTTGATTTAGGTAATTTCATAAACACTTTCTCTTCATTTTGTAACTGAATAGTTTTCTTTTCTTTTCCAAAATCATAGCCCAAATCAATGAAATGGTTTTATACAAGACATGTAGATATAACAACATGGTTCTCTACCTTCTTTTACTTTCTCCTTAGTATCTTCATTAAAGAGGTATATGTAACTCGCACTACAATAGAGGTAACCCAACAAGGAAATCAAAAACTCCAAAATAAAACAAGAAAGAGAATGCTTAACCTTTTTCATACCAACCTGCCCGAGACTACATACCTATCAGCTTAAAAAAAAAATAAAGTAGACTCATTGGTTAATGTACTTTGGGGGAACACTCTGAAAGCCTTTGATTATAAGCTGGTTCTATCAGAGCTAACATGGGACTAAACAACAACAATGCTGGACACATCTACATAATGTTAATAAATTTCATAAGGATACTCACTGCACCAGCTGAAAAAGAATGAGGGATGATATCACCAATGAATGCTATTGATAATTGTGCATTAGGATAAGTAAGGCAGACAGCTCCAAGAACAGCCATCAGGGCACCAGACTAACAATAAATAAAAAAGAAGAAAGAATTACTAATATCATAGATCAATGTCTTTAAAAAAGTAACTGTAAAATATGAATGCAATAATGCTTTGGTTTGGTAAACAAATATACTATTACTAGCAAATGCAGAGCCAACTAATACTTTGTGAGTAGAATTGGTAAGCAGAAATTATGGAAACCTGTTTGTATGTGTATATGCACAGTCTTCCAACTCATTGGATCATTTCAAACTGTCCGACCCATGGAAGATGGATGTTAAATGATGAAGATGATGTATGTACAGATATATATACATAAAACTAGAGGTAGTCGATAGCTTCCGCTATCTGGGCGACCAAGTTAGTAGTGGGGGTGGGTGCGCTGAAAGTGTAGCTGCTAGAATAAGAATAGCCTGGGCAAAGTTTAGAGAGCTCTTACCCCTGCTGGCGACAAAGGGACTCTCACTCAGAGTAAAAGGCAGACTGTATGACGCATGCGTACGAACAGCCATGCTACATGGCAGTGAAACATGGGCTGTAACTGCTGAGGACATACGTAAGCTTGCAAGGAATGAAGCCAGTATGCTCCGTTGGATGTGTAATGTCAATGTGAATACCCGTCAGAGTGTAAGTATCTTGAGAGAAAAGCTGAACATTAGAAGCATCAGTTGTGGCGTGCAAGAG
>NC_068989.1:34941073-34971920 GCF_001194135.2 Octopus bimaculoides | reverse complement strand
GGCACATAAAAGACACCATTTCAAGCGTGGCCGTTTTCGTGCGGGTGACACGTAAAAGCACCCACTACACTCTCTGAGTGGTTGGCGTTAGGAAGGGCATCCAGCTGTAGAAACTCTGCCAAATTAGACTGGAGCCTGGTGTTGCCATCCGGTTTCACCAGTCCTCAGTCAAATCGTCCAACCCATGCTAGCATGGAAAGCGGACGTTAAACGATGATGATGATGATGATGAAATAATATATATGAAACCATAGCTATCACTTGCAACCAAACATGACTTGGTAGCATATACCAGGTTTTCACTAGCTATTTTAGGTGCCTGTGTGGTGATGAGCAAACATAACACTCTTTCATCCCTCCCACCTCCTTGACTCAACAGAACACTGAGGATGTAACAGCAAGAGGGAGAGAGAGACTAGAGCATGCCATGCTCAAGGACACAACATGCCAACCTCCAGAAAGTGAATCCATGACCTTATGATTGATAGCCTAACCACTAGGCAATGTGCCTTCACATATATATATATATATATATATATATATATATATATCACCATCACCACCATCTGTTTTCCATGCTAGCATGGGTTGGATGGTTTGACAGGATCCTACAGATCACACAACAGTCAAGCTCCAATGACAGCATCAGTGTTTTCTATACCTGAATACTCTTCCTAACCCCAACTGTTTAACAGTGTGTACTGGGTGATTTGTTTTTCATGCCACCAACATTAGTAAGGTTGCCAAGTAACTGGCAAGACACGAAAAAGCCTCAGCTGAATGGAAGTGTATTTAAAAGAAGAGGAGGTGGCATTATGCCAAGTGTTGAAAGTATGATAGAGGAACAGGAATAAGTGTCTTGATGTAGATAAAGGTTGGTGGGATACCTTTGACAATATGTCTTCCGTCAAGGCTGAGCTGGAGGATCAACCAGGTATCAAAACAAAGTTACAGTGTGGGCTTGCTAAGATTTTACCTCTTTTCAATTATGTTTGCTGCACTCAATAATTAAATGACCAAATAATATAGTATTTAGAATAAATAGTAAATACAGAATTAAAAAGTTTAAGGGGAAAAAATAGAAAAGAATGAGTCAAAATTAGGGCCTTAGAACAAAAACTGAAACTTACAGCACCAACAGAAGGTGTAAATTGGCATCGGGTAATCTTGACACAGTAGCTGAGCAGAGAGGCAACCGTGGCTGGAAAATAAATATTATTATTAATACCACATTTTCTATGCTAGGTTTTTTTTTTAACAAAACAAAACAATAAACAACATTGTGACATAGATGAAATAATCTGAAGTAAAATTAGATGTATTTTCCATATAATGTGCCATAATTAGATGGCATATTATATGGAAAATACATCTAATTTTACTTCAGTTGATTTTGAGTGGGTGATGTTAATCAATTAGATCCACCTAATACTTGACTGGTACAATATTTCAATGACCCTCCCTACCAAAGGATAGAGAATAAAGTTGAGCTCAGAACATGAAGAATCAAAAGAAATACTGCACTAATGATTCTGTTAGCTTGCCACCTGTTTTCTTAAAAGATTTATTCAATATCAGTTTCTTCCTATACTTCAAAATACTTTTATTTTTTTAAGGGTAGAGATAAAGTTAATTAGCATATTATATTACTAGTTCTCACTTTGCAGACCTTGAAGTGACAGTGAAATCTGGTGCAAGTTTGTACTAGGAGTTACAATAAACTAGTTTTGGTTTATCTCCCTTAACCAGTTCAAATTAAATTCCACAACTATTCATCATCATCATTTAACGTCCACTTTCCATGTTGGCATGGGTTGGACAGTTTGACTGAAAACTAGTAAGCTGGGGAGTGGCACCAGGTTCCAATCTGATTTGGCATAGTTTCTACAGCTGGGTGCCCTTCCTAACTCCAACCACTGCAAGACTGTAGTGAATGCTTTTTATGTGCCATTGGCATGGGTGCCAGTTACATGATACTGGCATCAGCCATGACTACGATGTCACTCGGTTTGACAGGTCTACTCAAGCACAGCATATCGCCAAAGGTCTCAGTCACCTGTCACAGCCTCTGTTGAGGCCCAACATTCAAACAGTGGATTTTATGTGCCAGTTACATGGTACTGGTATTGGCCACAACTACAATTTCACTTGGATTGACAGGTTTCCTCAAGCACAGCATATTGCCCAACATTCAAAGGGTGCCTTTTTACATGCCAGTTACACGACTACAATCTCATTTGGCTTCACAGGTCTTCTCAAGCCAGTTACATAACTACAATCTCACTTGGCTTGATGGGTCTTCTCAAGCATGGCATATCACCAAAGGTCTCTGTCACTTGTCATTACTGCTGTGAGGCCCAACAATCGAAGATCATGCTTCACCACCAAGTCCTATGTCTTCCTAGGTCTACCTCTTCCACAGGTTCCCTCCACCATTAGAGTGTAGCATGTTTGGTGGTCTGTGGCCAGTCTCATTCATCACAGCTTTTGGGATCCAGGCGAAACCATTACGGCGGAGAAGTACTGTCAGCAAATGGATGAAATGCATAAGAAACTCCAACAACAGCCAGCATTGGTCAATAGAAAAGGACCAATTCTTCTCTACGACAATGCTTGATCACCCGTCACACAACTGACCCCGCAAAAATTGAATGAATTTGGCTACAAAACTCTGCCTCATCCACCATACTCACCAGACCTCTTGCCTACCGACTACCACTTTTTCAAGTATCTCGACAACTTCCAGCATGAGAAATGCTTCAAAAACCAAGATAGTGCCAAACACACCTTCAATGACTTCATTGCCACCAGAACACAGGATTTTTACGCTACTAGCATAAGTAAACTTGTCTCGCGTTGGCAAAAGTGTGTTGATTCTGATGGTGCTTATTTCAATTAATAAAGTTTTGTTTGAGCCGAGATATGTGCATCTGAATTTAAAGGTTAAAAACTGCAAGAACTTTCTTGACAACCTAATAATAATAATATGAGTGGTATAATGTGAGGATTAGTTGTGTGCTAGGTCGGACAGAGTTGCTTATCTGAACATTTTTCTTCGTAATGTCCACTGAGTGAGGCAAGTATCACAAATATGAGGTAGAGAAACTTAAGGGAGCTAATTTATATGGAACAGAAGTTATACCCTCATGGCAAGGCCAAGATGGCTGGACCATGGACAACCAAACACCATGGTTGCCCTATTCCCTAGATAAAGGCAATGTAAAATATCCACAAAGCAAAAGCTGCTAATTAACCTATAACATGGGAAAAGCAAGGATAGAGTCATAATATGTACAAGAGAAAACAGAATGGGTAACAAAACAAATGAAGAGACAGACAGACAAACAGATGAAGTTTTCAAGAATTAGAGCTACAGTAGAGGAAACAATAGAACATTTGGATAAAAACAGAGTGGGTAACAAAACAAATGAAGGGATGAAATTTTCAAGATTTAGAGCTACAATAAACAGAATTGAACATTTGGATTTCTTAACTTACATCTATTTTCTAAATTGGCTTCTGCAAAACTAATCTGTATTACAATATCTTTTCATGTGTCTTAATTATCTCATTTATAAAACCCAACATTCTCATCAATATCAGACTGTCTATTTCTACATAACGAAGCTTCAATAAACAAGTGTTAGCAAAAGAATATTAATACAAGTAGCTCAGAATAAAATTCTGAAAACTCCTACATAATAGGATGAACAGCTACAGTGGCAGCTCATAGATAAAATTAGTTGGGGTGCTGCTTCAGAAAAGTTTTAGCTGTTGTTTTGACATTGTATAAAAGGAAACAAACATATAAAAAGAATATTTATACATAAACTTGATCAGTTCATATTTTAGCCACTGCTGGATAGGGTGTTTAATTTGTTCACTGAACACTGCCACAAATTTCCTCCTTGTTTTTCAAAAATCCGGGTGGGGAATCTGCCCTATTTTTCAAATCCCAGCAACAACACTGAAGCTGGAAGCAGGATAATAATCTAATTCTACACTTCATCACATTCAAGAATATAAACATGTTTTTAAGCACAACACACGCAGAGTCAAAAAGAAACACTACTTTTCACCAGCACTGCGTGAATGATAGTACTGTCTCTCCCTAGCGTGAAGCTTCCTATCTCGGACATGTAAGCATGTGCACAACAAACACTTCATCACTAGAACTGTGAAGCGCACAGTTCTATACAAGAATTTTTGTATTTTTTTTTATAAACTAGGGAATGGCTACTGACATTAAGCGTAAGAATTATATAATGTACAAGTATAAAGAAAGAATTAAAGAAAAAAGGACTCATTATATTGAATGTTATCGATAATATCAAGTGGAAATAGGGGGTGATGCAGTTCTACAGTGCCTATATACGAGCTGCCACTGAACATCTACATAATAGGATGGTACAGGTTTAAAGACAAATAAGCCATGACAAGCTAACCTGCTCTCAATGTTCAAGAAAATCTTATATTTTCTTACAAGCCTTTTACCCAAGAAGCTCTGATAATTAAAGAGTCATTTCAGACTAGTAGTACTCAAGGAAAACCCACAGTTATTTTGAAAATCATAAGATATTGTCTATCACAATATTTTATAAGACATTTAAAATCATGTTACTGTACAGACATGTTATTTAAGATATATTGATGCATCATGACAAATGGATGTTCCCTTCAGTAAACACACTCATTCTCTTTGCCTCTTCTTTCAACTATACCACGACCCCCTGTGCTAAACACATTCTCTCTCTCTCTCTTTCTCTCTTCCTTCAACTATTTATCCTCATAACATAATAGCAATCACCTTTTCCTAGCTTTCACTGGTCACACTCCTCTCTCTCTCTCTTCACCTCTCCTTTCAACTAACCAACATTTGGCCTGAGCACATTAATATATAGATATTAGGTCCAGTGGCTAATGGCCATATGCTTTTCAGTTGACTATGCTGCCAAGTTTACTTCAATCTGACAACAAATCCCAATCATACTTCATAGTTGAGAGGGTAGCAGAATGAAGAGATCCTGTTGTGGAAGCATACAAAGGTCCAACTTAAAGCCCCACCTCTCCACAGAAGATTACTACAATTTCTGTTGTGAATATGCTACAAATATGAAATGAAAGAAAGGAGAAACACTTACCAGAACTCAGATAAAAGGCAAGGAATTGTTCTTTTCCAAATAAATTTAATGCTACATTTGAAAATGACCAGAGGACATACATATTAGTAAACAAATGCATAAAGTTGTATTGGCTAAATGCTGACAGAAGCATTGACCAGCATGGTGCCGCTAGAAAAAGAAAAAGGAGAAAATTGTATATGAAATACTTAATAAAAGGAAATTTAATATAATTAACAAAAATAATTGCTTAAGTACAGAATTTTCTAGCACTAGACCAAAACTAGAGAAAGATTTGATAAATATATCTTTATCATCATTTTAACATCCACTTTCCATCCTTGCATGGTCAGACGGATTAATTAAAGCAGATTTTCTGTCTGAATGCTCTTCTTGTTACCAATCCTTGCTTGGACATGTTTTCATAGAATATTGTAAAAACATTATTTGTATGACAATGACACTCATAGCTATCATATAATGTCAAGACAAGAAGACGCAAGCACACACACACTCACCCCCTTCCCTCCACACACACACACCCATACAGGGTGCGTAAGGTGCCTGAAGACATACCATTTTCTGGTCATTGCTGCATTTTTTGCTAACTCTGTATAATCGTTGTTTCAGAAAATAATGGCAGACCCTCAACTTACTCAAGAAATGAAGAGGCATGCTCTTAATGTGGTTATAAAGGCTGAGATTAGCAATTTGGAAATATCTTGATTTTTAAAAGTTACCAGATCTTTCATCTATAAAGTTTGTAAGGAGCTAGAGACTGAAGATGGAAACATATCAAAGCATAAAAAGCATTCTAAACACTTTGAAATCATCAGAACACCTGAATTTATCCAGCAAGTTCAACAGATCATTGATTACAATACCAGAAAGTCCATGAGGTCAATTGAAAAACTTCGACCAAGATCAAAAAGTTAACAGAAGAAATGACAGATGGTTATGTGCAGACCCTTTTGAAGTTCCAAGTGTTGTGCATACACAATTTCCTGCAACTGTCATGGTTTTAGGGGTTGTCAGCAATGAAGGACATGTGATGCCTCCTTACTTCTTTCCACAAGGCCTTAGAGTTAACTCTACCACCTACATTGAGGTTCAGGAAACAATTGTTAAACCCTGGATAGACAGTGTATGCAATGGAAGGCCATATGTGTTTTAGTAAGACTCTGTACTATCACACATGGTTCTAGTAACACAGGAATAGATAGCTGAAAATTTTCATGATTACATAAGCCTCCTGATTTCTCAGATCTCAATCCATTGGACTATTTACATGTGAAGTGTTGTTGAGAGAGAGGTCAATGAACACACCCATAACATCAAAGATTTTTTGAACCAGAACCATTTTATTCAAGCATGTAGATGATTTAGATCTCATAAAGAAGCAGTTGTTGAAGCTGAAGGTGGCTTTATTGAATAACATTAAGCCTAGTACTTATTCTATCGGTCGGCTTTTGCCAAACTGCTAAGTTACAGTGATGTAAACACACCAACATTGGTTTTCAAGCAATGGTGGGGGAACACAGCAGACACATACACTCACAAACATAAACATTCATGTGTGTGATGGACTTCTTTCAGTTTCCGTCTACCAAATCTACTCAAGGCTTTGGTCAGCCTGAAGCTATAGTAGTAGACAGTTGCCCAAGGTGCCATGCAGTGGGACTGAACCCGGAACCATGTGGTTGGCAAGCAAGCTACTTACCACGCAGTCACCCCTGTGCCTGGCAAGCCAAGTGAGACCAAAATCCAAGGCCTCTGCCAGGGATGTAGCCAGCCCACTTATGCATACTCCGCTTGCAAAGACCTGTTGAGGCAAGTGAAATCGAAGTCGAACTAAATTCAACGACAGGCCCCCATGCCAACATCTCCTCCATTGGACACTAAACTCTGCTTGCGAAGACCTGTTGGGGCAAGCGAAATCGTGATGGCACCACTTTTCGAGCGTGATCGTTACCAGCGTCGCCTTCCTGGCACTTGTGCCGGTGGCATGTGAAAAGTCATTTGAGTGAGATCATTGCCAGTGCTGCTGGACTGGCTCCTGTGGAGGTGGCACGTAAAATACACCATTTTGAGCGTGGCCGTTGCCAGTACTGCCTGACTAGCCTTCGTGCCGGTGGCACGTAAAAGCACTCACTACACTCTCAGAGTGGTTGGCATTAGGAAGGGCATCCAGCTGTAGAAACTCTGCCAAATTAGATTGGAGCCTGGTGTAGCCATCTGGATCACCAGTTCTCAGTCAAATCATCCAACCCATGCTAGCATGGAAAGCAGACGTTAAACGATGATGATGATATGTATATATATATATATATATATATATATATATATATATATATATATATATATATATATGTGTGTGTGTGTGTGTGTATATATATGTGTATGTGCATATATATGTTCGTGTCTCTTTGTCATGTCATCAGAGGATTGTTGTAAATAAGTGTTACCATCATACAAGCAGAGTCCCCTGTGTCCTGTCTTCTGTGAAAACATATCCAACCATGAGGAAATATTATGTTGCTTGAAAACAAGAAAAGCATCTGACTGTAGAAAATCTGCCTCAGTGAATTCCATCTGACTCATGCAAGCATAGAAAAGTTGATGATAAAATGATATTTCTTAAACTATATGTGGTAACGATAATTAAATCAAGAGCATTGTAAAAAATCTGTGTGATTTGCTGTGATAAAGTACTTCCACTCACACACCTCTTTCATCAACAATAACAATTTGTAGCTAAACATTTTCTCTTCTACATAGAACCATGGAAATAATCTTATTCTCAACTAACAGGATAACTCTGCAACCCATCTTTCCCTTATTTTAAGCCACATAATTTAAACAACTTTTATACCTAGCTGTATCAAATTACCACCATGCTCACATACCCTATTTCTTAGCTTTAGCCAGCCCTTCCCTGAGAACATGGGGACAACCTTTATCTCCACCAGCCTTAGGATTTCACTCTGAATACCCCTAGAAGCTAACCTTCCCTCTCCTCAAAAATATATCCATCTAACCCATGCAGCATGGTAAAAACAAAAATAAAAACAAATGAAATACAACTGGGAGACAAATGTTGCTGAAAGCTACAGACAGATTCTAGCATAACACAATGTCTCAGCCAAGCAGAAGTTAACAAGGTGGTGTAATGATACAGTACACAGAGCCATACAGGCTAAGAAACAGATCTAGACAGAACAAGAGCACTCAGAGAGTGAAAATCTCGGCCAAGGCAACACCAACATCCTCTCAACAATTGGCTGGAGATGATTTTTAAAATGTGAATGTCTGAAATAAACTCAAGTGCTCTCACAAACAAGAATACTAAAAATAAACCAGACCACTCTCAAAACTTCAGTAAAAAAAAAAAAAGGAAAAATAATCCAGAATCCTTTTCCAGTACCAGATCAATTCCAAAATCTAATCAGTTTGTGCCAGTCATGAGGCCAAACATCACTGAAAGTGTCATCTGAATTCATCCAGCAGTTCTTGAGATATCTTGTCTACAGACAAACAAACAAACACAACTGAAAACAATACCTCTGCCTTAGCGAAGGCAGAGGTAATAAAATAAAAGTGGAGAGCAAGGAAACATATAAGACAGTGTGCATATATATATATATATATATATATATATATATATATATATATATATATACACACACACATAGACAAACAGCATCTTTCAGTTTCTGTCTACCAAATCCACTCACAAGGTTTTGATCAGCCTGGGGTGATAGTAGGAGACATTTGCCTGAGGTGCTATGCAGTTGGACTAAACCCAAAATCATGTGCTTGAAAAGCAAACTTCTTAACCATACAACCATGCTTGTACTTATCTCTTTCAAAAAATATCTAGGCATCTGAAGAATTTGAACAGAAAAACAGTAATAAATTTCTAACTCACACACCAGAGTTTGGATTACTGCAGAAGTATTTCATCAAGGTAGGTTGTGCAGATGGCAATCGCCATGCTAGAAACACAAGAACATTTGCTCCAATAATGCTAACTACATACTTCTGTCCATCACTGAGACTGTTCCACCACATATTTAGCTGAAAAGAAAGACAAAAGAATTAATTATTATTAGTGGCTAAATGCATCATCTTTATATTAATGCTTGATTTTCTATCCTAACATAGTTTGAATAAGTTTTAATACATTTTTCCATACTGTTTTGGTCTTATACTTTATGTTTAT
Organism: Octopus bimaculoides; assembly: GCF_001194135.2. Lineage (NCBI taxonomy): Eukaryota > Metazoa > Mollusca > Cephalopoda > Octopoda > Octopodidae > Octopus > Octopus bimaculoides. The sequence goes on along the minus strand of NC_068989.1, from coordinate 34,962,578 downwards.
TCTGTCTACATTGTCTTCTTTTCTTTCTAGACCTTTGCAAACTGATAAGATTGATGTAACTGATAACCAACCAGAACACTGACAGCAAAAAAATGTGAACTAAGATCTGGTTTAAATACTTGCAACAAAGGAAATTCTGATAAAGTTACCCAAAGACCAACTTTTTCTCTTCGACTACTGCAGATGTTTCCACTTTCCATTACCAGGTAGTTAAAATAAGTGAAGGTAAATTGAAAAGCTTATTAAAAAGCACAAAGTCCAATTTATGACCTAATAAGGAGGCATCAAACCTTCAACTGCAACTCTTAGCCAAAGAAGATCTTAATTCAAGCTACATGGTGACCTCACTACTGCTGGTGCCACAAAAAAAGCACCCAGTGCACATTGTAAAATGGTTGGTATTAGGAAGAGCATCCAGCCTAGAAACCATGTCAAAGCAGACATTCAAGCACAATGTAGCATTTGGACCCATCAGTCAAACTGTCAGTGTGGAACATGAATGTTAAATGATAATGATGATGATGCACTGTCTAACTTTCCATACATATCTCATATAGCTAATATACTGTTGCTAAAAATTCACAAAACTTCTTCTTCCCTATTCCCTAGAATCCTCTACAGTACTAACTGTATTGTTGAAGGAGCAGAAATGATCAATAATATCCATCACGTCAGTTGAATAGACTTGGTCTTCAGCAAAACTGAAGTTCTAGTTCCCTGTCAGTTTATCAAGGAATCCTTTGCTTACACTTAGTACATGATACTGAGTTTTAAGCTACTCCCTAGCAACTGAGCAAGGCCACTTCTCACATGCTTCTAGATTGTCCCTTGCTACTACTGTTAACCATTAAAACTTTTGACTTTGGCCCACTTTTTCATGTTTCAATTTTTTTTACAGTTCTTCAACAAATTTTCTACTGAAAATCAGATTGTCAATATACAAAATATCATAGACTCCTGATGTTGGTGTAACTGCCTTAAAGAGTTTCCTGAAGGAAATGCTAGGGACAGTACTTATGTAGACACAGTAAATTCCACAAGCTTACTAATAATCTTCACTCCAGCTGCCTACAAAAATATTTCATACTAACACAGCTTGAGCCACTCTGTGGTTGTTCAATCTGCTAGTACTGGCCATGAAATCTTCCTCAATTAACATCTACCACTTTACAAATATGTAATCCCAAATACATTATATCTGAAATAAAGACAGTTTGTTAACAGCTAGAACACCTTTGGTCACAGTTCTGAGTTATCCTGAACCAAATAGATGTTTTAAAATTCACAATTCACATTCAGTGTAACAAATGATGTGTTACCAAGTCTGTTTGTTGTTAAATGAAAAAGAGCATAATGCATTATCTTAGATTTTCTGATATCAGAAATTACACAACCTTTGCAATTCATCTGTCTTTCCTTATAAAACAATATATTTTTTAAATGATTGTCCACATTTCAGAAAATATATAAATAAGGCCATCATTCAAAATTTTAAATTCAATAAGCATATAGATATGTGTAAAAAGAGATAGAGATATGAATGTCTTACTGAGGCTAAAAACAGCAGTAATACTGTCTTCTATAGGACCGTCACATTTAGTGAATAAATGGATAGGAATAAATAGATAGACAGACAAATGAATAAATGGATGAAAAAATTTAAAATTGGGGGAGGGGCTGAAATTTGAGCCCCTTATTAAACTTTATAACATTAATTATTAAACATTATTTGTTTCTCATAAAATGATGTATCTTTAATTAACATTCAATTATTATTTACAATTATTTAAGGCAAACACAAGTAAAGCGCAAATTCTTTTCACTTTAATGTTTTTGTCTATATTTAATTTCAATTTGCATATGTTCGTCAATTCACTGCAATCACTTTAAAGTAAACAAAATCAAACCTTTAAATGGGGGGGGGGGGATTTAAAAAAAAAATTTCGTATATTCATAATTGCCAACATTTAAAACATAGGAATCACAAAAAAATTTTTTTTTTTAATGCATTTTTCAAGGAGAGGTGCAATTCTGCATTAGCCCAAGAATTTTCATAGTGGAAAGTGAGGGGAGGGGTCATTCAAATGAAATTTTAAAAATTTGACTTCAGAAAAGTTTGAATGCAAAAAAACCAAGGGATCATAAAATATCAGTGTAGCCTAATGTCAGCTACAGTGTAGCCCTTTGTTGCTTTGGTTGTATTTCCCAACCCTTAATAATGTATTATCATGTATGATTAGCAATGTCACATTGCTAGAGACTTGAGCTTGCTACATTCCTGGAATATCATCACTTATGGCAAATAGACTGACCCGACAGAGTGTAAGTATCTTGAGAGAAAAGCTGAACATAAGAAGCATCAGTTGTGGTGTGCAAGAGAGATGATTGTGCTGGTATGGACATGTGGTGAGAATGGATGGGGATAGCTGCGTGAAAAAGTGCCACATCCTAACAGTTGAGGGAACCCGTGGAAGAGGTGGGCCCAGGAAAACCTGGGCTGAGGTGGTGAGGCAAGACCTTCAAACATTGGGCCTCACCGAGGCGATGACTACTGACCGAGACCTTTGGAAATGTGCTGTGCGTGAGAAGACCCGGTAAGCCAAGTGAGACCAAGTGAGATCGTTGCCAGTGCCCCTGGCTCTTGTGCGGGTGGCATATAAGATGCACCATTTTGAGCGTGGCTGTTGTCAGTACCACGTGACTGGCCTTCGTAGGATTTTCGAGCGAGATCATTGCCAGTGCCCCTGGACTGGCTCTTGTGCGGGTGGCACATAAAAGACACCATTTGAGCGTGGCCGTTGCCAGTACCGCCTGACTGGCCTTCGTGCGGGTGACACGTAAAAGCACCCACTACACTCTTTGAGTGGTTGGCGTTAGGAAGGGCATCCAGCTGTAGAAACTCTGCCAAATTAGATTGGAGCCTGGTGTTGCCATCCAGTTTCATCAGTCCTCAGTCAAATCGTCCAACCCATGCTAGCATGGAAAGCGGACGTTAAACGATGATTATGATGATGATGATGACTGCCGTGTCTACATCTGATTAAATCTAATTTACCAAATAGAGCAGCTGAAGGTTTGGTGCTTTCTTATTATGTCATCACATATTAGACATTTGTGCTTAAGACCTTGAATTTACCTTCATTCATCTTAACTCAAATATGAATCACTTCCCTATGACACAAGTGATGTTGATTCTAAAATGAGAATCTGCTGACAATATATACAAATATCCAATCCTTGTTCACTATTCATTACAATAACCTATACCCCGATTTCTAACTGTCTGTCACCCTCCTCTTGTACGCTTATAAAATTCCCTGTACTCTCCCTTTCTTCTGATTCTCTGTATTCTCTCTTTTACTCGCCCTGTTGTATCTTGAGAATATGCTCTGATACCTCATGACTACTATCTCTATCTTCTTTGCAGCTACTCCCATCTACCCTTATATAATTATTATGGCAAGAATCATGACGCCTGCTGTGAGAATGGACTGGCCGAACTCGTATAAGTAGCAGCGTGTTTGACTGCGAGTGAAAGATGAGAAATCACAGGAAGTTGAAAGGTGTCGTTCGTGAGTTTGTGGAGTTACAGAAAATTGTTGAGAAGTAGTTATAGTTCGTTGAGAAGTTGTTTTGGATTGGTTACAGTTGTTGGCAGAGTATTTGGGAATACATCAAGTGGAGACAGTTGGTGTCTACCCCGTTCCATGGTACTATATATCACACTGTATTAGTGCATGACACTAAGGAGATATATACAGAAATAACATTATAAAAATAATGCAGGGTAGCCATGTATCCCCTCTATAGCAAGACACCAGTGCTTGTCTTCTATCATACCTAAGCCTTTCAATATCTGGCATACAGTTATCTCCTTTCCTTTGACTCTGCTGAAAGGGCTTTTCCTTTTCCTTTTGTCTTGCAAGTTACTTGGTGACTTTTCTTAGTACTAGTGTCATGAAAGGGCGCCCAGTACAAACTGTAAAATGGTTGGTGTGAGGAAGGGCATCCAACCATAGAAACTACATCAAAGCTGACATTAGAACTCAACATAATTCTGCGGCTGACTGGATCTTGTCAAACCACCCAGCCCAAGCCAGCAAGGAAAACAGACATTAAATGATGATGATGATGATACAAGCTTTCAGAACTATTTCATACAGGACAGAAAATGATTTTTAAAATAAAAATAAAAGAAAAAATGTCTTCTGAATGAAATCAATATAACTTACATGTGAACGAAAGCTGTGGGATTTGGGGTAGAATATATCTCTTCCTTCGTTTGAAATCCAGTTACTAATGATTTTTTTTGCCTTCAAACGTGTCAATTCATATTGCCATACCATACTGCCAGCAAAGCATGCTCCACTGAACTAAGAAAATAAAAAGAATGAAAATAATAATGATAATGATGATGACAAATCAAAATACTTCTGTTTAAATTTGGTTGCAAACATCTATGAAGCAGTTATAACTATTATATGGATTTTACCCTGGACATCATAACATGATTAAAACTGGCTGAAATTAACATTTCAGATGAAAATGAATGAGTTTATTTGTTTTTGTTGTTGTTTTCAACGTGATTTGGTGAGAGGAAAGCAGACAGTACCTATGGCTCCATGACTGGTGGGTGGGAGAACTTCATCCTCTGATCAAAGACAAGCAGCTTGTACTCTTCTAGAGATACTGAATTGTTCATAAACTGTTAAACTGGTAGATAATGCACAACATAAATCTAGGGATTTTTTTCATTTTGTGGATTATTGAAAGCTGAGAAAAATATTAAAACTAACTCTTTGTAAGAATAAGTTTAAATGAACAGATAAGAGGTTGTACATATTTAAGAAAAAGAGATATTACAGCAATCAGTATTGTAAGAATTGGAAAAAAGTGTTAAACTAATCAATAAACAGAAATGCTAACGATTCATTTGATGCAGTTATAAAAGAGACAATTTACTCTAAAGCTTGGACCTTTTGATGCTAGAACTCAAGCAAGATCATCTCCTTAGTCATTGCTCTAATTGAGCAGATAAATCTATGATGAAAGGTGTTCTAAATAAGACATCCATTTAACACTATATTATCTAATATGCCTGACCTTCTTAGTAATAAATCAAATGATTTACACACCCTATTGCATAATATAGTTATCAAGGTTAATGTGAGGAGAAATGATCCCAAAGGAGGAAAGTAACTAGATACCTATTATTATAATGATAATTATAAAAACAGCTAATATAAAGTTACATCAAGTAACTAATTATCTACTATATCAAGAGGCATTGAAAGTAGAACTAAAATTTGGATGAGAAATTTCAAGTTGAGTAAAATGCCAACTGAAGAAATTGCTGAGGCATTTGATGCTTCTTGGTAAACAAATAGTTGAGAGTTATTGGTGAAGAAGCAGCCAAGACAAAATAATTATTTTAACTTCTGAAGACAAGGGAAGTAAATAGTTGCTATAGAAAAGAAAACACTAATCTGACCTGGTTTGTTCGCTAAGGGGTGTCAACCTGGACTAGGCAAGATGTTGGATTTCAAAGCAGGAGAAGTAGATTCAATCCCAGTTATCAGCTGAGTTGTCACTTCACTCATCAGTTCGATTTCTGCCAGAAAAAGAGAAAGTTAATCTGACCAACATAATTCATTTCGAAGTTGCCAGTTGAACAAAAAGTATAGCTATGTAGTATTATATAGTTGTTCTATTTAATACTACATAGCTATACTATCTCGCTTTTCTTTAAAAAAAATTACTCAGAAACTATTAACATTTGCTCTATATATGCAAATGTTAGATTTATTGGTGTTAATGTGTGGTTTTACAAAATGTTGAACTAATTACAAATGAATAAAAATAAAGCTCATAACCCACCATAATAGTAAAACCTAATGGTTTTAAAAGGTCTCGGTAGGTAGGATATCCATTTTTTATTTCAATTAAATCATCTCGGCGTCTGCTTCTTTGGTGAAATTTTCGCAAAGGAGTCCGCCATTGAGATTTTCTGGGTAAATGTGTAAGCGTAGTTCTGTAAACAGGAGCACTGTGCCAAACTTGTTGAAAGCAACTTACTCTCAACAGATTGCTAGAAAAAGAAGTTAAAATTTTTACAACAAAGACAAAGAATCAGAACAGAGGAAAAGCTGAAAATAAAGATAAATTAAGAATAATTTCATACTAGCAGTATACGTGGAAATTCCATAGTCCATTTTGTGGTGCAGTGTCAGCCATCAACATCTCCCCTTCAGTAATAATATCCTATCATTTCCTTCATAAACTTTTGATTAATTTCTGAGAAATTTTATTCATTATTTTCAATCATATTTTCTTTTGTAGTCTGTTTTCTCATTGTGACTTGTGCAAAATAATCTTACTTATCATCATTATTCATATTCTACTTTCTTTCTTGGTTAACAGTTTTCATTCTTTGCTTTTAGTTTTAACTTTGTCATTCATTATACAACATTTTTTAGCTCGATTTCTTGCATCCTGAGTTAAAGTTTTTCATCATCCCTGATTTTCCTCTCTTTATTCCTAATTCTTATTTTTTTCTCTTTACCTTTCCCCCTCTTCCCCGTATCTAATCTGTTTTTCTTGGTTCAATTCTTGCTGTCATCCTCTATGATCATTGTCCACTGTAACACACCAAACTCCATTTCAATAAAGAAGCATTTGACACTGTATAGTTGGTAGCACCCTTATCCAGGATTTAGCATTACACAGATTTTATGAAGAAAGTTAGGAACAGTTATTAATATAATAGATAGCTGGAAAAATACATACACTCACCCACATGATCACTAATGACATGTGCACATACTCACCACTCTCACACACACAAACAGCTAATGTGTGTGTGTACTTGCAAATAGCATTCATTTGAATCTCTCTCTCTCTCTCTTACCATCCCCTTTCCACAGCACAACATATTTTACACCACAAAAATCTGTCATTAGCACTTTAATAGAATAGAATGTTATTTTATTTCAAACTTTTGTGAAGGCTTTCATCCAGAAAGCTTTAGTTGCAGCAGGCCTGGTTGTTTGGTCAAAAAGTTTATTTTCATGTATGATGCTAATGTGGTAGGTTAAAATTATAAATTTACAAAGAGATTGTTCCTCTTCTTGAATAGTTAAATTTAATCCATCACCTAGCCCTTGGGAGCCTATAGCAGAGTTCACTGTTTTGCAAACATCTAGGCCAATCTTTGGTCTGAAGATAACTTTACTACTCCTTCCCATCAGTTTCAGGAGCTTGAAAAAGATTGTGGATACTGTTCATCATCCTCTAATTAAGCCTTTAAAAAAATTGATTAATTGAATTAATGCATGAAACTAGTTTTCGTAATAAATTAAGTAGATACAATAAGAGTATCATTTTTAGTATGCTTATGTATTCATGACATTGTGATTCTAACCTAGTAGAAACAGGTTTCAAAACCCAATAGAGATACATGTAAGATGTAACACATGGAGATCATCATCATTATCATCATTTAATGTCAATTTTCCATGCTGGCATGGGTTAGACAGGATCCAGCAAGCCACAGGGCTGTACTGAGTTCTAGTGTCAGCTTTGACATGGTTTCTACACTGGATGCCCTTCCTAACACCAATTTTTTTCCTAACAAGTTAATAATTTCTGGATATACTGAAAAGAATCAACAAAAGATAGTCTATAATTAATACAGATTTTATTCAATCGTAGTGGAAAAGCCCATTAAAGTTTGTATTGTGGATGACAGTTTGTACAGAAATCTCTTGTTCAGTTCAGAATAAAGTAAAAGTCGCTGAAGGAATTGTCTAATAGACACAGAAAAAACTAGTTGTTGTTTTACAGAACCAGACATTCTTCTGGTTTTATGTTCTGAGTTCAAATACCACCAGGGTCGACTTTAGCTTTTTTCATCCTTTCAGGGTCATTAAAACACAGGGTTCAATATAATTGGCTTACTCTTCCCCTAAAATTGCTGGCCTTGGGCCAAAAGTTGAAACCATATACCTGTATTAAAGCCAAACTAGGTCACTAAAATTAGAATTGAATGAGTTTATCAAGATTCACCTCTCTGCAGCCTAAGATGATGGTGAATTTTGCAGGCTAAACAGATTTTAAGTGCAGAATCTGAGAACAATGAAAACAAACATGAAGACTGAGGTTTTGATCCTTAATTATGAATCCATTGTATATCTATCTACAAGTGTGTAATGTTTTCAAAGGAAATTCATGTGATAAGAGGACAAGATTTTTTTGAAATAGTTGAAATCAACTTAAAGATAGTAGGCCAGACTTTACTGTCATCATCATCATTATTATCATTTTAACTTCCACTTTTCCATGCTTGCATGGATGAAATTTGTTGAGGCATATTTTCAACAGCTGGATGCCTTTCCTGTCACCAATCCTCATCTTTTTCCAAGCAAGATAATATGGCCAAACATATTTTCAAAGATTGGAAACAAACAGCCCCATTTGTATGATGATGGTACTTTTTTTTTTACATCTGTTGTTATGATGTGAAATCAAGGAGACACAAACATGCATATATAAATATACATACATACATATATATATATATATATATATATATATATATATATATATATATATATATATATATATACACACACACACATGCATACATACATTAGACTTCTTTCAGCTCCCATCTACTACATTCACTTATAAGGAAGGCTGACATGTAAAAGGAACCCACTACACTCTTGGAATGGTTGGCGTTAAGGAAGGGCATCTAGCTGTAGAAACCAAGCCAAAATCAGACTGGGGCCTTGTGCAGCTCTCTGGCTTACCAGTTACAGTCAAACCATCTAACCCATGCCAGCATGGAAAACAGATGCTAAATGATGGTGATGATGAAGGCTTTGGTCAGCCCAGGACTATAGTAAAAGACACTTGCCCAAGTTATCACACAGTGAAACTAGACTCAAAGCTATAGGGTTGGGAAGCAAACTTCTCGTCCAAACAGCAAAAAATTTGACAGTCCAATTCATTTCAATAAAACACACACTACGATCAGCGAGTAAAAAGTGAGGAAATGTTAGATTTATTTTGAATGGAGTTTCGCCCTGGACATCTGTGAAAATTCTTCAACAATCCACGGCGTACACACCAAGCAACACAAGTTGCTGAATCTGACAAAGATCGAACCAGTGTCATAACTGTATGCCTTTCATTATCTGCTGATCTGTAGGTATTTCGTTGGGTTTCACGACGAAAAGAGGAGCAGCAAGGTGTCCGCGAGACATGCAAATCGACTTGAAATGAAATTACTCAAGAAAGTAGGCTTTAGAAACATAGATTATTTGTTTTCAGACCTCAAAAATAACCTGAAGAGCCGTCAAGATGGAGCGGTTTAGCTTATTTATATGAAAACTGATAAGAATATTGGTGACTATGGATGTTTTTAGTTGTTTACATTAACTGTGCAACATTTGAAAGTGTATGCAATAAAAGGGAATAAGGTAAAACTATGGAACACTAATACAAAAGACAAATATAAACAAAATGAAACGTTAAATGTCATTGATTACATAAACAAAACTATTTGCAGATATCACTGACAGTGGATGGTGGCTATAGATTATTTTCATACATCAGAAAATAATGTGTGTGTACACACTCACATACATATATATGTATATATGTATACTGAGATTTCAACAGGATTAGGGGAGGTGATGACATTCATACCTTCCCAAGGGCGCTTAGGTTAAGTAAAACGGGTTTAGAAGGAAACCAGACCGAACTGTAGCCTTAGATTCTTGAAACTTCTAATGGATCAAGGCGCTGCTATTAAATACAATTAATTTTAAACACAGGGTATAAAACTAAACAATAAAGCAATCGAGACAATAATAAAAGGGTTGTGCTTTAAATATTTAGGATACGACATGTACATACATGTCTAGAATTCGTCCTACATTTCGACATCTTGAAATCAATTGGTATTATTATAACTAATTAACAATCGATTTGATTCAAAGTTGAAAATGATTAAACCTAAAACCAAATAATAAAGAAAGTGGCAAATACATACAGCGAACATAAACTCCCCAACCTGGAAGCTGCCATTATAGCGAGTATAGTTGAAAATTGGATTTACAAAAGTGAAAAGAACCCGTGCTTATTAATAAAATATTTTTATTTTAGATAAAAATTTTCTCATTTGTAAAACTAAAATGTCCATATATATATAGGTTATATATTTATGAGCTATTCATATTAATATCGAACATTAATAAGTTATTAGCGATTTAATTTACACTCATATAGCTTCTCGGATATCCTGCCCGGTTTTTCTTACAAACCATAACCTTTGATTCTTTCATTCTTGTTGAACATGTGTATGTGTTTGTTCTCTAATTGTAACCTGTGATCAAAACAAAATATAAAAGAAACATGAATAACTGTCGACTGTTATGTTCGATATTATATCGAAATAGACAATTTCGGCTCCAGAGATGCTTTGATAGACGTACAACACTAAGATGCTTAAGTACTGCCGTTGAACCCAGCAAAGTACTAGACCTACAATATTTGACCCACGACAATGAAGGTTTGTACATACAAGGGCGATTTACAGATGTTTTATCAGTTATGCAAGTCGTTTTAGGTTTTGATTGGGGTTGTTTTTATTGATTTACTCAATATTTAAGTCTGGATGTTTGTCTTTGGTTAATTCGTTTGATAATTATTATTAGCATCAGTTTCTCCTCTGACCTTTTGACTCTTGTTATTTAGATGGGTGTCGGCAACCGCCACATGTTCTCTTCACCTGTCACAGTATTGGGTAAATTTTCAGATTAGCACCCGCACGATTTTCACTAGGATGTTAGGGTTAGGGACGGAATTCCCTAACCCTAACCCTAAACCCTAACCCTAACCCTAACACCCTAGTGAAAATCGTGCGGGTGTTAATCTGAAAATTTATCCAGTATTGCAACCAAAAATGTCCTTCAGATCACTTCCGACCATCTTTCTTTAAAAAAAAAAAGTACACATCCGACAATGATGATCATGGTTGGAACGTCTTTGATCATATCTCTGCTCGATCAAGTTTTGACTTGTGGTTGGCTAAACAACGTAGAGAATCATTTGTTCGTATCTGATTATTTGTTGCTGTTTAACCCTAGATTAGTTCCCATTGATCATACCTATGATCGAAGGTATACCAACAGTAGCCATCCTGCCTTTGTAATCTGTAACTATATTGTTCTATGTTAGAGTGTGATTTAAGGGAAATTGATTATTTTTTATAGCAGTTTCTTTCTATTCTGATTGAGCAAACCAATAATCAAAGACATTCCAGCCATGACCATCCCATCTTATTTTCAGACACTACATCAGAACTATTATCTAAATTATATGACACCTACCTTCAAGATGATAGTATATGGTTTGAGAGTAATCTGCCTGTTGTTACTTGCAGATCAAAGGACCATGTAAAGGTTCCAACATTAGTGATTTTGCATCAGAGTATGGTGGACCTGGGTTTTACTCCTCACTCTCTCACTCAGCTCTTCGACTTGCATTATCTGTGAGTTGCTGAAACACAAGTTTATGGAGACAGAATTTCAGGGAATGAGAAAAAAAGTGTGTCTCTATGATATCCCTTTGGATATCAAATAATTACAGATAGGAACCAAAACTGAGTTGTGAAACCAGCCTCCATATTGCTTTATGGTAGTCTATAAATTTGAGAAGTGTTTTTGATAACTTCAAGTAATTGGAGTTCCAGTCTTGGGAAGACAGTGAAACTATTCTTTCTATCCGCCCTCATGCATCATTGGTCATTCTACCCCATCCACCCTTCAACCCTGTCCAATCTCTACAGTTCAGTTGTCACCTCTTCAATACCTCACTTACTTATCTACTCAACACTGTATTCACCTTCTCACCCATTTCTTACTCTCCCATACATACTTGCAATCGCTATCCACCCACTTTCCCAGTTCTTCTCCCATTCACTTACTCGCCTCATAACTTGAGGATCCACACAGACACCTCATAATCTTTATTATTATCTCTCCCATGCTTGACCCCGATACCACTCCATCCTCTCTTCTAAAATGTGAGTAGCTATGTTTGACTGCACTTAGTGGGTCTGAGTACATCTTTGTGCTCCAGTATGGTTTCATGCCCTTCCTAATACCAAACACTGTGAGGACAGCTTGCAAGACCAACACCCCCTCTCTTTAACTAAGTAGGCCTACGGTAGAGAGGAAGACAACTTTATGCCAGGAGATGAGAGGTTAAGGTATGACAGAAAGGACCAGAACAGAACACATTTCTTGTAGTGGTGCGACATGATACTGAAGAGAGGGTGAGAGTTGCCAATCCGATAAAACCACGTTTAAAATTTTTTTTCCAAAAAAGCAAGGGAGATAACTTTAATATTACTGACTTAAAAATTTGGAAAGTGGAGGCGCGTGGCTTAGTGGTTAGGGTGTCAGCACCATGATCGTAAGAGTGTGGTTTCGATTCGTGGACCGGGCGACGCATTGTGTTCTTGAGTAAAACACCTCATTTCATGTTGCTCCAGTTCACTCAGCTGGAAAAATAATGAGTAACGCTGTGATGGACTGGCATCCCATCCAGCTGGGGAACACATACGCCATTGAAACCGAGAAACCGGGCCCATGAGCCTGGCTAGGCTTTAAAAGGGCGCATTTATTTATTTTTTTTTAATTTCAGAAACTAGAAAATACAATGTGGGTGTCGATACGCTTCCATACAGTAGTATGACATGATCAAACTATTTTTTTTTTACTGGAGCATGAGTTAGTTGTTTGGATAGATGCTAACCAGACAGGGTTGGCATTGTATGGATTCAGACAACAACTTCTGTCCTAGGCTAGAACACACCTTCAAACAGAATGTTAATTCAGTTGCTGCTAGTACGTTGGACAGTCGACCATGTCATTTGAAGCTTCTCATTCTATCAGCCTCATCCAGAACATGGAAAGTAACCTGTTCGCTTTCCTGGTTATTATGTTCACTGGGTTGATAAGTTATCCTGAGCAACTCTGACTCATCGTACCCAATTTTTCACTTGACATTCAAGTTCTATGCTGCAATGAGTTTATTTATACCAATTTATCTGGCTTGTGGCATTTGATCTCTTCAGCAGTACTAGCATCTGTACAATGGAATTTATATCCTGCTTCATCTTTAAGGCAGTTGAGCTCATGTAAAAATGTAGTAAGTGAAACCAAATCTATTCATATCTTCCACTATATTCTCATCAGACTGAGGTCTAAAATTTAATGTTTGTATACAGTAAAAGTCCTTGTTGCACACAATTGTCCAGCATTCTAAAAGTCTGTAAAATAAATTGTTTTATTAGAACATAACAAGAAATTATTGCCTTCTGATTCTTTCTGCACACAGTTGACTTTCTTCATTATGACATTCTTGAATGAAACTAATGTTTGTACCAATTGAATTTAGCATGGTTATTTGAATGTATATTGTAGCAACCTTTGCATATTGATTTACAAGGTGTTTAATAACTTCCTGTACTGCATCATATTACTGACTGTCACACGTTTTGCTAAAAAATGATAACACCCACTCACATAATTTAACGAAGCGGTGGGGGAAAGAAAATATTCATACGACACAATAACCATTACTCTTACACAAGGCTCAACACTCTACCAACTGCTCACGATCAATTGCTTCTGTCAACTCAGTGGTTCTTTATTTTATTGAAATCTGTCAGTCCACTTTTAGTCACATGGGAGTGGTTGGAATCTTTCCTCAACACAATTCTACTTAAAACAACAGTTTTAGGATTGTCATCTACCTAACAGATTTCTGAAGCATAATGCTGCAGTATGATTGAGAACCAAATGATTTTTAATTCAATCCCACTGCATGGAACTCAGGGCACCCCAGACCAACCAAAGACTTGTAAGTGGACTTGTTTGATTGAAATTGGAGAAAGCTTATCATTATCGTGTGTGTAGGTGTACATGTAAATGTGCACCCTCTTCTTAACATTACATGACACAAAGATGCATCACTCTCATACAAGTGATGTTGTTTGTTTCCAGTCCTCTATGAAAAACATGTTTCGTCATGGGAAATATTACCTTATTTAGAAGCAGGTGAGGGTTGGTGACAGGAAGGGCTTTCAACCATAGAAAAACTACCTCAAGAAATCCCATCCAATCCTTCCAAGCATGAAAAATGGACATTTAAAACAAGGATGATGGAAAAAGAAATAAATAGAATTTAAGTTGATAAAAACTTTATAGAAAATCAAAATCAGCATTGATACAGTTCAAGCTCAAAGTTCCGACTACCAATGCTTTTGTTTTTTCTTTTTTTTCTTTAACTCTTCTATCTACAGTCCAGCTGATAGAATTTCCACAAAGCTCTGCCATTTTGTTGAAGATTCAGATGGATCATGGTAATGATGAGGTTTCTAAATTTAGCTAATTAAGAAAGTTTCTGTTTTTAAATCAATTGAAAATATCTCTATTACTTTCCAGTTAATTCTTTGTTTCATATTTCTTTGTTCCAGGTATTGCTGTTTTTTCAATGAACCGACCAAAAGCTAAAAATTCCTTCAGTAAAAGTATGATTAATGAGGTAAATTTTCCATCTGTTATCCAGATCCATTAAAATAGCTTTGCTTTTTGGAAATATCTTGTTTTTCCTACCTGACAGTTATCCTTGATCCAAATTAACTTTGACCCCATCCCCCAGGTACTCCCAAATATCCCTAAACACAATAAGTCTGCTATTAACTTATTCATTTAGCTTTAAAGTCATATTAGAATCTATTGAGATTGCTAAAAGGATATTTTATATATTTGGAGTGGGGTGATGTAGCAAAAGTTGTTGTTGAGGTAGCAGATGAAATACGCATGCGGATGACATCAAAGTAAAACAATAGGAAAGTATTGGATTGTGCTTTAACCCTTTAGTGTTCATATTATTCTGCCATAATTAATGCTTTTTTATCCACATTGTTTTGAACTAATCATGCATTATCTCGTAGCTATGAGATTTTGATGAAGTAGCTGTTAATTTTTAAAACGATATTGTAGGGTTGGTGTGAGAGACCAGATCTGGCCAGTTTGAACATAGAATAGGCAGAATACTTTTGGCCGGATATGGCCGGTTTAAATGCTAAAGGGTTAAATAATTTATTTAATCGACACTTGCATTTATGTGTTGTATACACTAGAAAATCCGCTACATGACATTACCAACTTGCTTCGAGTTGGTGAAGTAGAAAATAAACAGAGGAAATACTGCGTCGATTTGATGAGATAGAACTGGGCATGTTTTGTGTCTGTGTTTGCGTCGGTCATTCGGTCATGTCTGTTTATGTTCTGTGACTGCAATTGTGTTGGATTGTTCATGCAGAATATGTGGTTCTGTGTTGGCTGCTTGACTGGCGCAAGTTAACTGTTAGCTGTCTGCTTGTCTCTTGACCGTTTGCCTGGTGATGGCTACCTCCCCATCTGTTGTGTGTCTGACTGTATTTATAATGGTCATGACAGCTAGAAGGACAGACATACCACAGGAGTAATTTCTACCTATGTAAGTCACCTCCTGTCCACTTGAACCTTAAATGACACAGCTCAGGTCGAAGGGAAACCCATCCATCAATTTTTGACAGGACAAAGAAATTTCTTTCGCACCTGTTTGGCCAGTGGTGGATCAGACAAGCGAGAATCCTTAGATTCGGTTTCGAATCTCAGCTCAGAAAAAGGAAGTGTTAGTTTTTACATATTATATATATCTAAATCTATCCCCATCATATAATGGATAACTTCAGAAGTATGCTTTTGACACCATGGATAATATCAGGAAATATGGTATTAATATAATAATTATAATTTAACTTTTATCAAATTTCTTGGTGCTTATACAGAATGTTGAAATGAATTCAGGTTTAACTCTTCCCATAAGTACTTTGGCATTCCCTCTCCTCCTTCTCTATCTCTATGTTTCTTCCTTTACTCCATGTGTGTAGCATTCCTTTACTCATTGCTTGCCTTCAAGCCTAGTATATGCTCTCATCTTGCACCTCTTATGTTACCTCTTTTTGTATCTCTTTTACGCTTTCTTCCCATCCCTCTATATGGTGTAAAGTGTAAAGCATGACTGGAGAAATCAAACAACCAACTTTTATCTCTATTATTATTATTATATAAAGATTTTCTATGCTAGTGGAATAGTTTTGCAAATTTGGGCATATGCTAGGTCAATTGTCTTTACAGTTAGGTGTTTCCTACTACATTGCTAATTAGCCAAATGTAGAGAAAAATTTCTAAAATATCAACCAGTAAAACTGTCACAAGAAGAATAATACAACTCATTCAGAAATCACTTGATGGTGGTTGTAGTAAGGTTTGAACTCAATATTCATTTGATCTGTAGTTCATCGTCTTATGATCACACAGCCATTTTGTAATGTTTGTGCATTTGAGAAGTGATTACATTCAGTATTCTTTTACACAACCTGCTACATCAAGAGCATGAGCGTTTCATTTTTGTTCTAAGACTTAAATGGTCAACTTACTCAACAAATTGTAAGAAGTCAATAGAAACTGTTTATTGTGTAATCAAAGTTATCTATGGAAGGAGTTTCAATTTGTTTTACAGTTAACCACTGCCATAGAAACTGTGAAATTTGACAAGTCTATCAGAACATTAATCATTCGCAGCAGTGTTCCAGGGATCTTTTGTGCAGGTAATTCTTCAGTTGCTATTCATTGAAATCTTTTATTTTTAGATGTTGTAGTATTGTATTGTGAAGGTATTACTCTACGTATCATTGTATTTACTCTTAATCTATTGTTTTCTATCTCATAGATCCTGTACTAAACACTTTATTCAGTCGCTTTGCCTCGAAAGATTAATATACCTTATAGGCAGTAGTGGGCATGGTTCCACTAATCCGCTAACAGCTAATTAGCAAAGCTAACTTTTTGTTTAGCGTGTTCACTAACTGTGGAAACTGTTAGTGGACCAATTAGCTTCTGCTAAACTTAGTTTCGCTAACTTTAAGTCCACTAAGAAAATTCATATGTTTGTTCCTGTCTGTTGGGGGCGTGTCTTGAGGAGTCTGTCAGGTACGCTATTGGCTGACTATGTTTTAGTCAATCATGACAAGCCATGATTAATCAACGCAGTAGCAGCTAGCTGAGCAGCATTGTGTAATTCTGCAGTTTTGAGTTGTGTTCACTTATAACATTGCCACATTACAGACAGTCTTACAATGCCAGCAACTGTAGGGTACATTATCGGCTTATCAAGTTATTGCTTATCGTTATGGAAGGTGAAGACATTTTTGTTCAGCCTGAGGATGAAGGGCCTGTTGAGGAGTCTGCAATGGCTGTGGGTGAGGCAGAGGTTACTCAGGTTGAGAGCCAAGAGTCTCAGAACCCAAGGCCCCATGTGGAGGACTACTTTGTCCTTACATCAAAGGATAAGAGGAACATCAAAATTCTGTACTTCCAGTGCATCATGTGCCAGCCCAAGGGGACACCATCACGGGATAAGTTGCATATCAAGAGGAAATACCCAGTACATGTCATTCAGCTTGAGGAGAGGATCAAGGCCAATTCTTCCTGTGGGAAACACAGACAATCTTCTGGTAGCAGTGCCAGTAGCCAGTCATCACAGCCATGTGCAAAGAAAGCATGCCATCCCAGCATGGGTGAGCTGTTTGCCTAAACTACTGGCACTGATGTCAGTCAGTTTGGTTAGCTGTGCCCACCACTGCTTATAGGTAAGCCTACACTCATCAACACACTACAGCTGGGTCTACCAGGGTTCAGTATTGTACCTCTACAATAATAATGGCTTCCAATTTTGGCACAAAGCCAGTAATTTTTAGAAGGGATCAGTCATTACCTGGGTTCTCATTCCTAAGGTATTTTTTGATATTATTATTATTGTTGTTGTTATTCATGTCACTGCCTGGAATCGAACTCAGAGTCTTGGAGTTAGTAGCTCACACTCTTAACCACTACGCCATATGCCCACGGGCATATGGCATAGTGGTTAAGAACACGGGCTACTAACTTCAAGATTTTGAGTTCGATTCTAGGCAGTGACCTGAATAATGATAATTAATAACATCGAAAAATACCTTAGGAATAAGAACCCATGTTCGAAATTTTCCCAAGGCACCTGATGAAGGCTGGAGGGTATATCTGCCAAAACGTGTTAACAACAAACAAGATAAGGACAAATATCCGTCAAATGTAAATAATGTATTTTGTTTAATATAGACACAATCATCACTCTGTGGTTAAGAAGTTACTTCTCAGCCACACAGTTACAAGTTCAGTCTCACTGTGTGCACTTTGAGCATGTGCCTTCTTCTATAGCCCTGGGCCAACCAAAGCCTTGTGAGTGGACTTGATAGATGGAAACTGAAAGAACCTCATCGTGTGTGTGTATTATGGATACACACATTATGGGCTGCTTCATGTATGTGTTACTGTCTCCTTGTCTTGACATCATAAGGTTTTGAAACTGTAAGAAATCAATTTAATGATTTCGTCAAGTATTATTCATTAATCGATCCTCATGAAGGAAGTGACAAAGGGCTAAGATTGGCAGTTCACTGTGCTCAAGAAGACTCATATATCCCAGTAAAAAATGCATCCAAGCTTTCCCCTGTCACGCCTTCTCCACAACTCATCTTCTTAACACCCAGCTTTCCATCATTCTTCTAACTATAGTGCTATTCACTCAGCTGCTGTAATTATATGAGAGCTAAACTACACATCCCCTTTTTGTGCTACCAGTAATCCCCCTCCTTGGAACCACTTCCCTTGCCACCCATCCCACATTCTTGAATATTTTTCCTTGCCACTATATTTTCTCTGAATTACTCTCATATCTGCCATCAACATTCTCTCCACCTTTGTTTGTCATTCACTATATCCACACCTACATCCTTTTGACCTCCCCCTCTCAACTTCACCCTTCACATCATCTCCTCATTTTGTATCTATCTACAGTTTTATTATGCTGTTGCTCTCCACCAACCCACTATAATTACTGCCACTTAGCACCCCTCCTCCCTCACCATTGACTACGTCTCCACTCATGTTCTACATTCACCTTTATCCCCATCCTCAATTCTCTGTCCCTGTTCTTTCTTATATCCACCTCTCCTTGTTTCCCTGTTCTCTCTTATATTCACCTCTCCCTGTTTTCTGTGATATCCACCAGTCCCTATTCTATCTTATATTCACTTCTTGTACCCTGAAAGTATATCCTGACTCCTCATCACCTCTATTTTTTATCCTCTTTCCAGCTGGGGTAGCCATGTATATCCTCTACATGACACCGGTTCCTGTCCTATAATACCTTAACCTTTCATCATCTGGCACAAAGCTACCTCTTTCGATACTACAGCCCCCACTCAGTTGAGGGTTTTTGTCTTGTGAGTTACTTAGTGACCTCACTAGTGCCCTGTACACTCTGTGAATTAGTTGGTGCAATGAAGGGCATTCAGTCATAGAAATCATGCCATAGCAGACATTGGAGAATGTCTGGCTTGTCAAATCTTATCAAGCTGTCCAACCCATACCAGCCTGGAAGATAGACATTTGATGATGATGATTCTTACATTTATCCCATTTAGGAGCTGATCTTAAAGAGCGAGCAACAATGAGACCTGAAGAAGTTGGTCCATTTGTGTCAAAACTACGTGGAATGGTGTCTGAAATTCATAATCTTCCGATGCCAACAATTGCTGCAATTGATGGCCCAGCTCTTGGAGGAGGTCTTGAACTAGCTTTAGCCTGTGATATGCGAACTGCAGGTAAATAAATTTTATTATACTATGTTATTGTTACTATCAAAGTAATAAGAATAAGGAATTTAATTTTTTAACAATATTAATGCAACCATGTGATTTCAAGTTCAGTCCTATTATATGGCCCCTCAGAGAAGTTCTACTCTAGTCTTGTGAATGAATTTGATGGACAGAGATTGATGTCATTTTGTCTTGACATTATAGATGTAAATGAGCATCACTGGAGCCTTTATTTCCAATCCTCTCTCAAAATATATGTCTAGTCATAAGGAAATATTACCTTACTTGAAGACAGATGAAGGTTGTTGACAGGAAGTATCCAGTAAAAATATTTGCCTCAACGAATTCCATCCAACTCATGCTAGCATGGAAAAGTGGATATTAAAACGATGATGATTGGAAAATGATTTTTATGTATAAGTTATGCACATTTTTCTTCTGACATATTAAACCACAAAATGGAGATGACTTTTTAGTCCTGACAGATAACCTCTTAAATGTCTGTGCTGGAAAAGTGGCCTGACAATAAAAAGGACATTCAAACATGTTGATGATGATGTTGACGATTTGTCATTTATATTCTAGTAAGGATGATAATTTAATTTCAAAATCAATATCTATTATAAATTTTTTTTTTAAATAATTAAATTAAGTTAAAGGTCACTGCAGTACTGACCGCTGTATCATTTCTATTTGAAACATGGACAAAAGAAACTGGTTTTGTGATATTTTTGTCTTTCCCAAGAACATTTTCTTATCACTGGAATGAAATTTTTTCACTAAAAACTGAAATTGGTTCATGACTACACACGATAGAAATTTAATTCTTGCTCTACAGAACTTAGGAGAAATAAGAAGTGTCTTTTTTTTTAAAGTATTATAATCAAATTTTAAGTAACTAGATCTTGTTAAAGGGAAGAAACTGAGACTGTCTTTGTTGTGTGGCTCCAACGATTAATTAATCCTTATCTCCTCTTACCTCCTTTTCAGCCTCTTCTGCTAAAATGGGTCTTGTAGAAACAAGGTTGGCTATCATACCTGGTGGAGGTTTGTGAAATTGTTTTTTTCTTAAATGTTGATATCAATGTTTGTTTGAAAATTATTTTTAAAACATTTAGATGAAATATTATGGACTTATTGCCTTGAGAAAAGATAATGCAATTTAATGTAATGTATAAGGTCATTAAGAATGCAATGTCTGATTTTGAAATGGAAGTTTATTTTATTTTATCTCAACAAAAAGCAGTACAGTTAATCATAGTATGCACCTAAATTATCAACACAATTTTGCCATTTTATCAGTAGCTTCTTTATGCCAGCAGCAAAGAATTCTAGAAAGCAAGAAGTGATGAAATCACAAAAGGCAGTTTTTGCATCTTCTTCAGATTTGAAGTTTTTTCATTGCAAAAAGTTGTCTAATGCCTGGAAAATGTGACAGTCAGTTGGTGCAAGGTATGGTGAATATGGTGGATGACAGAGGATTTCCTAGTTCAGTTCCTGTAACTTGAGTAGCACTCTTTGTGCAACATGTGGTTGAACATTGCTTTGTAAGAGAATTGGCCTGTCTCTATTGACCAATCTCGGTTGTTTAATTGCAAGTTCACTCATCATCTCATCCAATTGGTTGATGTATACATCTGCTGTAATTGACTTACCAGGTCTCATGAAGCTGTAGTGAATGAC
>NC_068989.1:34923510-34941011 GCF_001194135.2 Octopus bimaculoides | reverse complement strand
TACAATGCAAAAATAGTTTGCTTTTATGCTATGACAGCAAAGAATAGCAAGTTTCAAGATGACGTGTCATTTGATGCTCGTTCAGTTCATATGGTACCCACTTGTCCAGCTTCTTTACCTTGCCGATTTGTTTCAGATGGTCTAATACAGATGGAATCGAAACATCAAACCTTGCTGCTAACTCACACATAGTTTGAGATGTATCCACTTCCACTACAGTTTCCAGCTCATCATTATCCACTTTAGCCACAGGTCTACCACAGGGCTGATTTTCAAGAGTAAAGTCACCAGACCGGAACTTCTTAAACCATTGATGTACAGTGTGCTCATTCGCCACATCTTCACCAAACACCTCATTGATGTTTCGAGCTGTTTGGGATGCATTCGTTCCACAACGGAACTCATATTCATAAACAACATGAATTTTTTATCTATCCATAGGTTCTCAAAAATTGTTTTACAAGAGAAAATCACATTATAATCAGACACCATGAATTGCATTTCGAAAAGTGATGATGTAACTCTTCAATGTTGTAAAACAAAGAATAATCAGGATAAAACATTAGAGTTAATGACTGTAAAACTTGGTGCATAAGAAAAGCAGACATTTTAGTACATATTACATGGTATCTTCAATAGGTTTGTCATTATTATCATTTTTATATATGGAAATATATAGAAATAATGATTTCTGTAATAATTATGATTAATACAGGGTGCGGCAGAAAGGTTGCTCCGATTTCAAAGGTTAATAAAAAACAAACACAAAGATACACGAAAAAAAGGTTGCTCTTCACTACTCGAGTGTTGGGCCTCATGGAGGCAGTGACAGGTGACCAAGACCTTTGGCAATGTACCATGCTGTATAGACCTGTGAAGCCAAGTGAGACCATACTCATGGGCAATGGCACCCATGCCGGTGGCACGTAAAAAACACCCATTACACTCTCAGAGTGGTTAGCATTAGGAAGGGTATCCAGTCGTAGAAACCTTGCCAAATCAGATCAGAACCTGGTGCAGCTCTCCAGCTTACCAGTTTTCAGTCAAACCGTCCAACCCATGCCAGCATGGAGAATGGATGTTAAATAATAATAATGATGATGGTGAAATCAAAGGGGACGACTGTTGGGTAGCAACTTCTGGGTGATTACTTCCCTTGAGTTTAGGTTTTGGAAAAAATTATACTGAATCATCATCATCATCATCATCGTTTCACATCTGCTTTCCATGCTAGTATGGGTTGGACGGTTTGACTGAGGACTGGCAAGCAAGATGGCTGCACTAGGCTCCAATCTGATTTGGCAGACCACTTCAAGAGTGTAGTGGATGCTTTTACATGCCACCGGCACAAGGGCCAGTCAGGCCATACTGGCAACGGCCACGCTCAAATGGTGTTTTTCACATGTCACCTGCACAGGAGCCAGTCCAGCGGCACTGACAACGACCTCACTCAAATGTTGTTTTTTGCATGCCATCATCACAAGTGCCAGTAAGGCGACACTGGTAACGATCACACTCGGATGGTGCTTTTTATGTGCCACCGGCATGGGAGCCAGTCAGCGGCCCTGGCAACAATCACGCTCGGATGGTGCTCTTAACATTCCACTAGCACGGATGCCAGCCAGGCAGTGCTGTCATCAGCCACATCAGCGAATTTGATTTCGATTTCATTTGCCTCAACAGGTCTTCACAAGCAGTGTTTAGTGTCCAATGAAAGAAAGGTACACATAAGTGGGCTGGTTACACCACTGGCATAGGCCACGGGTTATGGTCTCACTTGGCTTGCCAGGTCTTCTCAAGCACAGCATATTTCCAAAGGCCTCGGTCACTAGTCATTGCCTCAATGAGGCCTAATGTTCAAAGGTTGTACTTCACCACCTCTTCCCAGGTCTTCCTGGATCTACTCTTTCAAAGGTTCCCTCAACTGCTAGGGTGTGATACTTTTTCACACAGCTATCCTCATCCATTCTCACCACATGACCATATCAGTGCAGTCGTCTCTCTTGCACACCACATCTGATGCTTCTTAGGTCCAACTTTTCCCTCAAGGCACTTGCAATCTGTCGTGTCTGCACACTGACATTACACATCCAGCGGAGCATACTGGCTTCATTCCTTGCAAGCTTACGCATGTCCTCAGCAGTCACGGCCCATGTTTCACTGCCATGTAGCATAGTCGTTCGTACACATATGTCATACAGTCTACATTTTACTCTGAGCGAAAGGCCCTTTGTCACCAGCAGAAGTGGGAGCTCTCTGAACTTTGCCCAGGTTATTCTTATTCTAGCAGCTATACTTTCAGAGCATCCACCCCGGCTACTGACTTGGTCACCTAGGTAACAGAAGCTATCAACAACTTGTAGTTTTTCTCCCTGGAATGTGGCAGATGTTGTTCTCTGCACATTTTCAGTGTTTATTGCTCCTGAGCATCTGCCACATAGAAAAACTATCTTCCCAGTTAGCCTTCCTTTATTAATGCTGCACCTCTTATGTGTCCATAGCTTACACTGGGTACATCTTATAGAGTTTCGACCTACGCCTTTTCTACAGATTGAGCAGGGCCATCTACCTGAAGGGGTTTGTGGTTTGTCTGCCTTCCTACTTACTAGGACTTTGGTTTTAGCTAGGTTGACTCTAAGGCCTTTCAATTTTAATCCTTGCTTCCACACCTGAAACTTCTCCTCTAGCTCTGATAGTGACTCAGCAATTAGAGCAAGGTTATCAGCATAGAGGTGCTCCCAGGGGCATCCTGTCTCAAATTCCTCTGTTATTGCCTGGAGGACTATGATAAATAGGAGGGGGCTGAGGACTGAACCTTGGTGAACCCCTACCTCTACCCGGAATTCTTCACTGTACTCATTGCCAACCCTCACCTTACTGACAGCATCCCTGTACACAGCTTGCACAGCTCTCACTAACCATTCATCTATCCCTAGTTTCTGCATTGACCACCAGATAAGGGATCAGGGGTCCCTGTCGAAGGCTTTCTCCATGTTAATGAAAGCCATGTACAGGGGTTTATCTTTGGCTAGGTATTTCTCCTGCAGCTGTCTTACCAGAAATATGGCATCAGTGGTGCTTTTACCTGGCACAGACCCAAACTGCATCTTGTCTAGACTGACCCTCTCCCTAATTAGTTGGACTACAACCCTCTCAGTGACTTTCATTACCTGATCCAACAGCTTGATACCTCTGTAATTATTTGTATCTAATGAGTCACCTTTACCGTTGTAGCAGTTGACTATGGTGCTGCTACACCAGTCATTTGGTATGACTCCTTCATGTATCACCTGGTTGACTATACAGGTGACTAGCCTATAGCTGACACTGCCAGTTAATATTATGTGATATCTTAGGTATGTTGTAATGTTTGTATGTGTATATATATATATATATATATTATATACACATATATATGGGCATGTTAGTGTCCCTTTTTCTCAACATTGCATGATAATTGTAAACAAGTATTAGTGTTATACAAGCATTGTCTACTGTCTTCAGCCTGTGAAAACAAGTCTGGCCATGGGAAAATAGTACCATACTTGGAAACAGGTGTGGGTTGGTAACACAAAGGGTAAAATCTACCTCAGCAAATTCCATCTGACCCATACAAGTATGGAATAATGGATGTTAAAATGATGATGAGGAGGAGGAGGATATGTGTTTGTGTGTATGCTTAAAACATTTAGACTTGGAACCTTAAGCTATATGACCAACAATAGAGCTATTAATTTGGGGACTTCAGCATGTAATGTCAAATATGTCATACGACTTATTGAATGAAGCTTAAAGATAGTACATGTCACAGACCTTATTCTACAGTTGCAGGAAGAAACCTTTTGATACTGTCCTCTTTGAAGTAATTAAGTTATTACTTCTAAGTTTGTTACCTGTTGCAATATCTTTACATCTTCATGCTGACAGTTTGGATTGTTTTGTTTGCCCAAGGAGTTCCTCCATCCAGGGACTTTGTGATAGCAAGAACATGGTCAGAATGATATCAATGATGCCCTTGTTTAGGTTAATGTCAGTTCATATATTTTGTGCCCTGCATAAATTATGGTTAATTGTGACAATGTAGAGTAACTGAGTTATAGATAAACACCCCAACCCATTTATATTTTTTCTCCCTCTCACCTCAACTGATATTCACTATTGACTATGTTTCTACCCAGGTGCCTCATTCACTACATCCACTTGTATACCTATCTCTAGCCATCTGTCACTCTCCTTTCACACTCTTACCTATTCACCCACTCTTTCCAATCCTCTATCCTTGTTCTCTCTCTTATATTCACTTGAGCACCAATCTTTACTTTGGTATGGTTTCTATGGCAGGATGCCCTTTCTAACACCGTTTTTGTTTACTCAGGCTGGCATAACTTAGCTGAAATTGAGATGAAACTGATTTTTTTACAGTTGGATCTTCTCCCTGTCACCAACCCTTACCTGTTTACCAAATATAGAATTTTTCCATTCCACATGAAAAGTATAAAAGTATGGGGGATTTTGTTTACTAAAGATTGTGAACAAAGACACTGATTTTGCTCAGAATGGTGTTAATGAGCACATGTGAAACATTGTTCACACTCACTCACACACAATCATTGTGTGTGTGTGTGTGTGTGTTACACCATTTTTAATTAACATAGAATGTAGACATCAGTGACTAAACTGAAATATCAGTTCCTTATATGGAGTCACTTAATGGACAACAGTATTGTGAAAGAAAGTAAAGATGTTACGGTGCCTGTGTTTCAACAAGTTCAGACTAAAAACTGAGAAAGAGCAATTCTATATCATTGTTCTGTGTCATTTAAATGTATAAGATTGTCACAACCTTTGAATCTATGCAATCATAAAACTGTTACACTTCTTTCAGAGTCAGTATTGTTTATAGGCCACAGTAGTGATAGTAATATTAACAGTGGTCCTTTCTACTATAGGCACAAGGCCTGGAATTTTAGGATAGGGAGATAGTTGATAACATCAACCCCAGTGCTTGACTGGTACTGATTTTATTGATTCCAAAAGGATGAAAGGCAAAGTTGACCTTGGAAGCATTTGAACCCATAAAATAAAACTGGAAGAAATGCTATTAAGCATTTTGTCTGACACAGTAATGATTCTGCCAGTTTGGTGCCTTAATAACAATAATAATAATAAATAAATAAATGGGTCTCATAGAGGGGATGACTGGGGACCAAGACGTCTGATGGTTTGCTGTGCTTGAGCAGGCACGTCAAGCTAAGTAAATACATGGTTGTCCTTGCATACAGGCATGTCCCCTGCTCCCTTCTTCAGCTGAGCATTCCTAATCTTGCGGGCTTGTGGGTGCTGCATAAAAGCAGCATTCTGTAAACTGTACACTCTGTAAAGTGGTTGGCATTAGGAAGGGCATCCAACTATAGAAACTATGCCAAAACAGACATGGAGCCAGGCAGCTCTCCAGCTGACCAGCTCCTCTCAAACTATCCAACCCATGCTAGCATGGAAAACGGACATTAAATAGTGATGATGATGATGAAATAAATAAATGCTTATTACTTAAAATATATTTTTTCAGGTGGTACTCAGAGGTTGGCTCGAGTTGTTGGACCATCACTTGCTAAAGAATTGATTTTCTCATCTCGTGTTCTTGATGGCAATCAAGCTGCTGCAATTGGTTTGGTAAATCATGTTGTTGAACAAAATGATGCCGGAGATGCTGCTTATCTGAGAGCTGAAGAACTTGCTCGAGAAATTGCTATGCAGGTTTGTACAGTTTTCTTATAAAATATTTGATCATTTTCCTTTTTGTTAATTCCAGCATTTTAACATTTCTTTAGTTCTAACTTTGAAAATAAATTTAGTGTGAGCAATGAAGATAATTTAGTTGTAATCATCATCATCATTCTTGTTTTAATGTTTCCCATGGGTTGGTCAGAATTTATTGAGGCAGAATTTCTCTGACTGAATGCCCTTCCTGTCATCAACCCTCACCTGTTTCCAATCAAGTTAACATTTCCCCATGACCAGATATGTTTTCGTAAAATATTGAAACAAACAACACTGCTTGTATGACAGTCACACTCACAACTGTTGCACAATGTCAAAACAAAGAGATGCAAAAATTCCCACACACAAACAACTTCTTTCAGCTTCTGGCTATCAAATATAGTCACAAGGCATTGGTCATTCCAGGACTATAGTAGAAGACATCTGTCCAAGGTGCCATGCAATGCAACTGAACTTGAAACCACAACTACACAGCTATACTTACACCTGTGTAACTGATGATAATATGTAAAATGAAGAAATTTGGTTCAATTTCCATTGAAGCATAAAATTTCAGCTTGTTCCTTTGAAATTTATTATCTTTAGTGAAGAGACTGTAATCCTCATTGAAAACCAATTAAGTGATTTTGTGATTAGAACAATGTGTGAAATTAGAAAGACCTTAGTTAGGAAAAGAAGAAACTGCCTACCACTAAAGAATATGAAAGCTACCAAGCACTGTAGATGGTGGAAACTGCCTTACGCTACATGGTGTTAAGTACCTGCTTTATCAGCCGCTATATCCTATGGAATTTATCATCGTCATCATATCCATTTTCCATGTTGGCATGAGCTGGATAGTTTGACAGGATCCAGTGAGCTGCAAGACTGCATCAAGTTCCAAAATGAGATTTGGCTTGATTTCTATGGCTAGATGCCCACCACTTTACAATGTGTTCTTACTGCTTTTTTCATGCCACAAGCATTACTGAGGTTGGCAAGTTACTTGTCAAACAAGAAAAGAAAAATAGAAGGCCCCCTCAACTGAGTGGGCAATGTATTTGAGAGTAGAAGGAGATGGATTTATGCCAGATGTTGAAAGGCTAAAGTATGATAGAGGGACAAGCATATATGTCTTACCGTAGAGGAGATACATGGCAAACCCACATTTTATAAGGGTGGCTGAGTGTAGTTGGAAGAAAGATAATGATGGTTGTAACAAGGTACCAGAGCAACCAAATCAGTAAAATCTGAGCAGTAAAAAATGTCATATGATGTAAGAAACTCCCTTATTGTTCTGGTAATGGATGCAAATGAATGGATGAGGAGTACTTGATGGAATAGTCCTGTGTACTATCAGTGGAAAGACCTGGATACATCTTATGGAGTTTCTATGCCTTTTCTACAGATCAGGCAGAGCCATCTAACTGAAGGGATTTGTGATTTGTCTGCTCCCCTACTTACTAAGACGTTGGTATTTGCTAGATTATATATATATATCTATATTTATGTGTGTGTGTGTGTCTATATATATATATATATGGGAGAATATACAAAAAATAATATACACACACACACACATATATATGTATATGTTTGTGTGTCTGTGTTTGTCCCCCAACCATCGCTTAACAACCGATGTTGGTGTGTTTACGTCCTCGAAACTTAGCGATTCACCAAAGGAGACCTATAGAATAAGTACCAGGCTTACAAAGAATAAGTCCTGGTGTCGATTTGTTCAACTAAAGGTGGTGCTCCAGCATGGCTGCAGTCAAGTGACTGAAACAAGTAAAAGTATAAAAGAATACATTTGATTCTCTACATATTTGTATATTTAAATGGAAGGTGAAGGTATTTGCTTCAATTAATTTTGAAAATAACGAAGAATTTAGTGAAATAACTTTGTTCTTATTTAGATGGTGTTTAAGCCAGCATGGAATTTTGCAGTTTTAGGCAAGTTGATAGCAAAAGGATTAACTGAAAGAAAGTCTACTTAGATGTAACTTCTGAATATTCCTTCTATATTTTTATGTTAGTGTAGGTAGGAGGTATTTTAAAACTCTTCCAATACAACATGGCTCTGATATTTGTAATTCAAAAGAGTGACCAGTGCTGTATATTTGATCAAACCATGTCTAATTAGAATTAATCTTTTAGAAGTTAAAATATGTATTGGCCAGTATTGAGTTCACAACATCTCTTACATTATGGTTAACACATTATGAAAATGGAAGACCAATGATGATGATGATGAATAGAATTAAGTATTTTATTTGTTGTCTTCACTATCATTTCTTTTTGCAGTCATCACGATTACCATCACTTTCATGATCATCAAAAAAACCTGTTGATTTCTGATGTATCTGCTTTCACCTATTCTTGTCTCTTTACAGGGTCCATTTGCATTAAGAATGGCTAAACTAGCTATAAACAATGGCGTTGAGGTAAGATTAAGCTTGTTTCTAAAAGTGATCGAAAAAATTTCAATGCTGCCAGCATTAGTGGTGCTGCTGCTGCAACTATTTTGCTAAGCTATAGTTAATTATTGGTTCATCCCATAAATAATGCAGTTTTTTTATACTTCTCTTATTTTTCAAAATTAAGATAAGAAAGTTTTTTTTAAATCTAAATTATACTCCCCTTCATTTTCTACAATGCTCTTCCATCTATCTGGTAGACTTACAAGGCCCCTCTTCCAAAACTAACTTGTCTGTGACAAAAAATACTCCTCCAGTACTGTTCTGATCTCGTCTACAGAATTCATATTTTTTCCGTCCAAATGACTTTGAAGACTGCGGAATAAATGATAATCAGATGGGACAATGTCCAGGGGTCATCGTTTCCCATTGAAACTGCTCCAGCCTTTGGAATGTCATCTTCACTGTATGTGGCTAAGCATTATCCTGATGGAAGAACACCTTTCATCTTCAAACCAAAGATGGTCGTTTTCCTTCTAGTGCTGACTTCAGCCACTCAAGCTGCTAGCAGAAGATTTCCTTTGTTATCATTCAGTTTGGGTTTAAAAGTTCAAAGTGGACTAAACCTGTCATACCCCACCAAACAGATAACAACACTTTACATGGGTGAAGGACTTCTTTAGCTTGGGGTGCCGGTATTTTTCCTTTCCCTACCCACTGTTTTCGGTGCTTGACATTTTTATAGAGAACTCATTTCTCATCACCAGTCACTATTCAGTCAAAAAAAGGTTCATTTGTGAGACGTGACAGCAAAGAAGAGCACACATTTACTCTCTGCGTGCGATTAGACTCAGAAAGTTTGTGAGGAACCCATTGACCCAATTTGCTGACTTTTCCAATGGCACACGGGTATTGATGAATGGCTTGAATGACTAAATCCAAGCTTCTCTGCTAGTTCCTCAACAGTTACAATGGGATTTTGTTCCACCAGAGTTTGCAGCACATCCTCATCAAGCTCTACAGATCTTCCAGGACAAGGCTTGTCTTCTAGGCTGTAGTTTCCGGCTCAGAATTTCTGGAACCACTGTTGACACTGGCTTACACTTATTGTCCGATCCCCATGTACTGCATTAATATTTCTTGCACTCTCCGTTGCATTGTTGCCTTTATTGAACTCATCAAGCAAAATATGCTGAATGTGCTCCTTTGTCCTTTTGGCTTACTAATTGGTAGAAATGTCATTATTTTCAGCCATAAACACAACACTATGTGGCCACTCACTTTTACATCTCCCAGGAGTATACTCAAACAAAATCATGCCCTCTAAAGTGTACTTGTTAGTTCAAAGAGTTTAGTTTCTGATATGCAATTAAGTTCCTTATTTCGTTACATTTTTCTTTAGGTTGACTTGGCTTCTGGCTGCAAATTCGAAGAGGCATACTATGCACAGGTAAAACCAGACTTTTGAGTTTCCATTCATTGATATATGCTGAGATAAAGTTCTCAAATTATAAACAGAATAAGTTTACAACTTGCAGTAATACTGTAAATAGGATGTTTAGCTCATGCTTATAGTCATAAGTTTGTGGGTTCAATTCCCCAACTGGGCAGCTTGCTGTGTCCTTGAGCAGAGTACTTCATTATTACTGAAAAGTCAGGATAGCAAAGTATATAAATAGGTAGAAAACAGATTTCACTTGACAACATTGGTATGACCACAAGATTAAGAAGTTCACTATGGAACTATGTGGTTCAAAGTTCCATCTCACTGCATGTCATATTGGACAAGTGTCTTCTACCATAGGTCTGGATTGACCCAAATCCTGTGATTGAAGTTTGAAAGTAACTGCATGGAACCTATTGAATGTTTGTGTGTGCATATACTTGTATACACTGGTCAGTATAGCAGTGATTGATAGATTATATATATATAAAAATTACTGTTAGTAAAAGCCAGGGTGTGTTGCATTTCATTACTTAATAAATGAAAATAAACAACGATGTAAAAAACATACAACGTATACTGAGTGTACAACCAGATGGTATTACTCAGTTTTGTACCTTCAATGATAAGACTAAGAACTTCCCAGGCTGGTAGTACCCGCAAAAGTTGCAGAGAATATAGGGCCGAGAGCAAACAAAACAATACAGAGTGGACATGCAAAAGTGAATAAATGTAATTTAAGATAATGGACAAAGACAAAACAAACAAGAAACTAGCAAAATATAGCCTTAGGGCCAAAAAGACAAGAATTTTGGGTAATGCTTAGAAGGCATTCTAAAGGATTAGAAAACAACAAATAGCAAGACAGTGGGACAGAGAATTCAGGACTGGTCAACTATGCAACTGGTGTGAAAAAGGGAGAGAAAGAAGAAGGGTTGGCCACTGGTCATGTGTCAGCAGCAGGCAGAGGAAAAAGAGAGAGGGAGAGACAGACAGAGAGAAAACAAGGGAAGGGATGAAAGGGGATAAAAGGAGAAAGAGAAAGGCTAGAAATAGAAGAGGGTGAGAGAGAGAGAAAAGAAGGAGAAAGAGTGAAGGCTAGAAACAGAGCTGCACGAATATATAAAACTTACTGTTAATAAAAGCTGGTGTGCATTGCGTTCTGTTACTTAATAAATGAAAAAATGCTTTGTAAATAAACAACGACGGGATGAAAAACGTACATGTACTGAGTGTACAACCAGATGGGTGACAGAGACAGAAGGTCCCTAATTCTTCAGTTAGCAACCAGAAGGTATTACTCAGTTTCACACCTCCAATGATAAGGCTGAGAACATTCCATGCTGGCAGTGCCTGCGAAAGTTGCAGAGAATATAGAACCGAGAGCAAACAAACCAATACAGAGTGGACACATGAAAGTGAATAAATGTAATTTAAGACAATGTACAACGACAAAACAAACAAGAAACAAGCAAAATATAGCCTTGTCATCTTAAATTACATTTATTCACTTTCATATGTCCACTCTGTATTGTTTTGTTTGCTCTTGGCAACTTTCATGGGCGCTGCTAGCATGGGAAGTTCTCAGTCTCATCATTGAAGGTGCAAAACTGAGTAATACCATCTGGTTGATAATTGATGAAGAATTAAGGACCTTCTGTATCTGTCTCCCATCCAGTTGTACAATCAGTATACATTGTACATTTTTTACCCTGTCATTGTTTATTTACAATACATTTTATCATTTATTAAGTAACAGAACGCAATGCACACCAGCTTTTACTAACAGTAAGTTTTACATATATATATCTGTGCCACTCTATTTCTAGCCTTCACTCTTTCTCCTTCTTTTCTATCTCTCTCTCTCTCACTCGCCATCTTACTTCTATTTCTAGCCTTTCTCATTTTTTCCCCTTCATCCCTTCCTTTGTTTTCTCTCTGTCACTCTCCCTCTCCCTTGCTCTCTTTTTCCTCTGCCTGCTGCTGACACATGACCCGTGGCCAGCCCCTTTTCTTTCTCTCCCTTTTTCACACCAGTTGCATAGTTGACCAGTCCTGAATTCTCTGTGTTCCACTGCTATTGTTTTTGTTTTCTGATCCTTTAGAATGCCTTCTGAGTGTTACCCACCATTCTTGTCTTTTTGACCCTAAGGCTATAGTTTGCTAGTTTCCTTGTTTTGTCTTTGTCCATCGCCCTAAATTACATTTATTCACTTTTGTGTGTCCACTCTGTATTGTTTTGTTTGCTCTCGGCCCTATATTCTCTGCAACTCTCACAGGCACCGCCAGACTGGGAAGTTCTTAGTCTTATCATTGAAGGTGCAGAACTGAGTAATACCATCTGGTTGATAACTGATGAAGAATTAGGGACCAGATGTTAGGGGTGATGTGGTCGCAGAAATTGTCTGACAGCTATAACTGGGTTCTCCTGCTTGTGTGGCATGGTCCAGAGTCCTGTTGCCACACATAGGGTCTTCCAGCAGCCACCCTCTTGACCTAGGGCAGCACTACCTCCTCCAGGCACTTGATGTAGGTAGGCTTTTGTGTTGAGTCTGAGGCCATGTGCGAAGATGAATGGAGGCATAACATCGCCATCACTAGTGATCACTCCAAACACCATGATGTTGACTGGATGTTTGATTTTTATATCACTCTCGGTACATGTCCTCAGATTGCACTGTCCTCAAATTGACACCCAAACACTCTGAAATGTTCGTATTGGAGCTTCTGGTGTGAATGCCAAGCAGTACAGCATGTCGTTTCCAAATTTCTGCAGAGTGAATTGCATCGTGGTGTTGTTTTTCTTACAGTCGATGCCCAACTAACCCTACTATACCATGTAGTCAGCAAAATTAAAAACAAACAATGCGCATGCGCAAAATTAAAAATATAAAGTGGCGACAATTTTCCCATTGCACCCTGTATATATATATATATATATACACACACAGACTGCTAATCTCAAATTTTTTTATGTTGAATATGTCGAGTGGATTGATACCTTTTACTTACAACATCTTCACTATTTTCAGCCTAATTAAATATGCTTACAGTGAAGGCATAATGCCTACTACTTCAAACTCTGACTACATCATTTCATCAGTTCATTTCCTCCTATAGATACACTTGAACAATGTTGGTTAGTGCTATTACCATCCACAATACAAATCAGTGAGGGAGACTTTATGCAGGTGCTCAATCTGCTAGAAATAGTCACCAAATCTGTCTCAAATTCCATCTTACCGTGTTTAAAAATAAAAAAAAGAATGCATTGTTCAATGTTGTGGCAAAGAAAGTTAGTAATGTCACAGCAGGAGTGGCTTTGATCATAGTGGCTATGCTCAATCAGACCTGGCCTGGTATTAATAACAACATCCATCTGATACATAAAACTACAAGAAAAGTGGCCAATGCACTACCTTAATGAAGGAAAAGAAGAGAAAGTGAAGCTAATATTCTCTGTTTTGTCTTTCAGGTAATTCCAACAAAAGACAGACTAGAAGGTTTGAAAGCATTCCGAGAAAAACGGCCACCAAAATACATAGGAGAATAAACAACAAGAAAATTTGAAGTTTGAATTCCTAGAAGTATTTCTGCAACTGAGTTTATTGTTGTGTTGAAAGAAGTCTAGAATTTCCTAAATCTTATTAAGCTAATTACTTAATAATCTGAAATTTTTGTGCTTGGTTTATATATGATGATATATTTATTACAAATCAAAAAAAGCTATCAATGAAAACTGAAATCCTCAGCTATAATTGTAAACTGATAAACTGTTTACTATGATTGCTGATTAATTATAAATTCCTGAACGATATACATGTACAAACTATGTCACATTTAGTGTGTCTGTGTGTTTATGCATATATGTATGTGTGTGTGTGTGTGTATGAAAGTATACATGTATGTATGCATGTATGTATACGTATGTATGTATACATATATATATGTATATGTATGTATGCATATATATGTGTGTATGTGTATACACACACACACACACACACACACACAAACAACCAGACATGCACACATCTTATGTATAATTATTCTTTGAAATTCTTGGAATAAATTTCTAATAATTGTTCAAATCTATTTTCAAAATACCTATTATGGTTGTCTTTTCTATCTACACAGTCTCAAAAAGTTATAAAGTTATGAAATACGAATTTAATAAATTTATTTTTTTAAATTTTGTATTCTTTTTTTTAGTTATATCTATCTCCTCTACAGTAAGCCACTTGTCCCTGTTCTTCTGTCTTACTTTAGGCTCTTAACACATAGCATAAAGTTACCTCTCCCTCTGCTACACCCCTACTCAGCGAAGGTTGTTTTTTTTTCTTTTACCTTGCAAGTTATTCAATGACCTCATTAATCCCAGTGCCATCAAAAATGCATTCCGTACATTCTGTAAAGTGGTTGGTGTTAATAAGGGCATCCAACCATAGAAACTATGCCAAAGCAGATATTGGAGCTCAATGCAGTTCTCCACTGCATCGGATTCTGTCAAACCATGCGGCCCATACCAGCATGGAAGACAGAAGTTAAACGATGATTATGATGATGATTCATGCAATAATGCAGGGCCTCTACATAGTTGCCCAAACTGCTAGAAATAGTTGCTAAATTTTCTTTATATTGCACTCTACCATCTTTAAATGTCAGGACACACTGGATATTGTAGTTCTTTATATACGATATCTGAAGATTGTCTTCCATTGCTGTGGATGTCTTCCAAGCGATCTTTTCCAATCTCTTAGATACCACTCAGCAACTGCACAGGTCCACCTGTTGTCTGTGAACCATGCAACATGTCCAGCCCAGTAGAACTTGTGCTTTCAGCACTCTGCAATCACATTGTTCACTCTGCTCTGTTCTCAAATTATCTCACTTCAAATGTGCTCTCTTAATGACATTCCTAACAAGTTCTTTCCATGGCCCTTTGTGTCATAGCCATAAATATTTAGTATTGTTTCCTTTGACCTACATCGCACACACACACACACACACATACATACATCTACTACACAACATGTATGTATATAAATATATATATATAGAACAATTTTGAGAAATATGTATATTTCTTATTTTACATGCTATTATCTTTCATTACTCTTTCCTATACTTGTTTTATTTATTATGTAGTGATAAGAACTTTGTGTAGGAGCACAAATGGTAACAAAGAGAATAAAAATATTTGGTTGCTATCGACCCAGCTAAAATCTGTAAACAGCTGTCATTTCTGACAATGGATAAATCATTAAATTGTCATCCAAATATGATTAATTGATGATTTCTTAATGATGAAAGGAAGATACTTTCTGTTCTTTACTATCAGTTATGTATTTTTTTCTCATTGGATTAATCTGGAGGAAAGGGTGGTGCCCATGGTCTTCCCAACTTTAAGACTCTTATGATCAATATAATTATTTCTCTTGAGCAAATTCAAGATGACAGCTACAAGAAAAAAGTGCAAAGATAAAATTCCAGAAGGGTGACATTCTGGGGTAGGAAGGAGTGGATGTCATTAGTGGCAGTGGCTAATTGACACAACAAGAGGTACAATAGGAGGAGAGAGAGAAACAAGTAAGTTCCTAAGAGAATGTAACATGAAACCAGTCAGCTCTGAGGAGAGGCCATTGTAGTTGCAGTGGAAAAAGCAAAGAGAGAAGACACAGTACATATGTTAGTTACTACACAAAATAATATCTGTACTACTTTCACTACTTGTGTCAATAATAATAATAATTATGAACTTATTGTATACAGAGTTCAAGGGCACTACAATTCATCAGAAAAGGATAAAAGAGATGGCAGAATGCAGCCAATAAGTCAAGACAGTAATGATAGTTAAAACTACATGCATAGTACACATGATAAAATTAAAAAAAAGACAGAATGTGAACAGTAAAAGGGCCATAAAAAAGAATGGGTGCATACATACAGCAGGAGTGGTGTTGGTGAATTTCAGGAAGCATAGAATTTTGTATGTTAAGTGTCCTAACAACCAACAACTGACATAGGTAGTTTATTCCATGCTTCAATAATTCTGAATGCCAAAAATTTCTGAAAGTGATAGGTGAGGCAGTGTTTTTTTATTCTTTTTTTAAATTTATTTATAAGCATATCCACAATGGTAGAGGTATTGAATTTAAAAAGGTGGCCAAAATTATTGAAAAGATTGTGTATAATCTCTTGGACTTCTACCAAGTCAACCACTAGATGTTGAAGCTTTAGTGTATCATTGACCAGAGAAGCAAGATATGGTAAGGAACTAACAAGGTATTCTTCTGGTTGCATGTCTCTGAACAAGATGAGGTTCAAGACTGGAGATGCAAAGTGTAAGTTCAGACACACTATAGCCATATGTAGCATTAAATAGATAACTAGTGAGCTGCTGACAAAGGTCTTATTGACTGATGCTAAGACTCCTTCAGCCTTTTTCATGTTTTAGAAATTTGGTTCATCCTATACAATACCTAGATGAAAGGTTTTGCAATCAATTTCTGGATAAGTGAAATTGTCAGAACTGAAAACATAAGTGATTGTTTACCCAGATGCAGGCCTTAGGATGTCAAAAAGCTGTGTCTTGATGGCTGTTTAGTGGATGGTAAACAACGCCAAGTAGAAATGTTTACATACTTATGCAAGTGTCATAGAAAAATGCCTCTTGTGACTGGATCAAATCATTGTATGGAATTGCAGGAAAGTTTGAGCAAACAGGAACCATGTAGAGATGACAGAGTGATTTCCTGTAGCTTTTTCTGACTTAATCAGAGTAGAAAAGGCAGCCTTATGATTTTTTCATGGTCCCCATTTCTGGCAGGTAAAAAGGTACACATCATCCTGAGACCATAGTTTTGATCCAGTTGAGTAGACTTCACTGAAGATAGCCAAGGGTCAGGTAGTGGATGAGGTTACACCAAGCAGTGCCACAAGCTAGTGCCACAACTATTTCTTGTAACTATTTACATGTGTGATTTCAACTATAAATTGTTAATCAAATACATCACTATTATGGTGATTAATCATCATCATTTAATGTCCGTTTTCCATTCTGACGTGGGTTGGAAGATCTGACATGGAGCTGGCCAGCCGTAGAGCTGTCCAGGCTCCAATTGTCTATTTTGACATGGTCTCCACAGCTGGATGCCCTTCCTAATGCCAACCACTTTACAGAGTGTGTTGGGTGCTTTTTCCATATCACTAGCATTGTGTGTTTATGCAGCACTAGCACAAGTGCATTTTATGTGGCACTGGCACCTATAGAGCACAAGTCTATCAAAATTCTAGCTAGTAGGCTGCCAACTTATCAAATCCCCCATCACCTTCCTTTGTTATTTCCTGTGTTTCATGTTTAGAGAATATCATTTAAGAAACTCACTTTTTTCATTTTAATGTTCAGCTGAATAAACAGGAAAAAATCTATAAATTTGTTTGCTTTTCTTATCTTTGTTTACGTAAGTATATTTTCTTTGCTTTCTCTTTTGTCAATAGACCTTTGTGTATGTGTTTGTGTGCATATGGGCATGCATGCATGTGTACATGTATTGCTGACGTTTCATACCACAGAATCAATCTCCTTTTGCAAACATCCACTCTATTACAAATCATTTTTGAAGAGTAGAAAGGAAAAAAGAAGTAACCAGCTGTTACTCAACATTTCAATTTTGAGGTTTCTTTTCTGATGTTAGAGATATAAAAGGTTTTAATATCTTTTATCTTCTACTTTTTTCATTCATTCAACTGCAGCCATGCTGGGGCATTGCTTTGAAGGAGTTAGTCAAACAAATCAGACCTAGTATTTACTGATCTCTTTTGCCAAACTACTAAGTTACAGGGATGTAAACAAATCAACACCAGTTGTTATCTATCTA
>NC_068989.1:34909672-34923267 GCF_001194135.2 Octopus bimaculoides | reverse complement strand
CTTCCTAACGCCAACCACTCAGAGAGTGTAGTGGGTGCTTTTACGTGTCACCCGCACAAAAACGGCCATGCTCGAAATGGTGTCTTTTATGTGCCACCCGCACAAGAGCCAGTCCAGGGGCACTGGCAACGATCTCGCTCGAAAACCCTACAAAGGCCAGTCAGGCGGTACTGGCAACGGTCACGCTCAAGATGGTACATCTTATGTGCCACCCGCACAAGAGCCAATACACAGACACGCACACACACACACACACACACACATACAGTTGACAGATCCAAAGATTCTCAGTATAGAAGATACTAAGTAGTGCTTAAATGATTCAAACTTAGATTCCGATGTCTTTGCAGTGGATCAGTTCCACAGGGTAAAGATTGGCTATAAGATGGATCTAGCTGAGTAGATATGGAGGCAATTATGTGGATAAACAAATTAGATATATTAACTATAACAGGTTTGGTATGAAATACAAAATATGTATATATGCATACATTCAAAACAAGAGAAAGCAAAAAGTGGAGACTTTCAGACAATGAATACTTATGTATACATATATAGATATTTATCTTAATGGATATACAGAGTACAAACGACAGAGAAAATTAAAGGGGAGGAAGAAAGGTGTTATAAGTCCAACAGCTGTTTCTAGGGGCTCACAGATCCATCATTATGTTGGTAGATTTAGTTCATCAGTAATGAAAGCAATCAACATTGAATAAATCAAGCCTCTGTCATCAGGGTAGAAAAGCTCTTACATTTTAGATCATAATGCAGAGAAGTTCAAAGGTGGAATGATTAAATAGGGAGAGCAAGCCATATGAGAGGCAGAACGTAGGAGGGCCAATGGGGTTATGAGGGGTGTTAAGACTGAGAATGGTGAGAGGAGATAAGGGAGCAAGAAGAGGGCAGGGGTTAATAATGAGGGTATTAAGAGAGGTGGAGAATTGGGAGATGAGTGGGGGGGATAGATAGTAATTGAAGGGTGGTTAGTTGTTGTTGGATCTGTGTATAGGTTTCAAAGTTTAGGGATGATAGCTATAGAATTATTAGAAGTTGAGATAGTGAAAAACGGGATAGCAATTATTTGAAGGAGGGAAAGTGTCTAATTTGGTAATAGAAGGAAATTACTAAGGTATGTAGAAACCTCCTAAGTACAGGAAGCGTGAGATCCTACATTTTGTACCACCTTTCTCCCTCCAAGGTAAATCTCTACCCAAACTTTTCTTTAAAATCCTAAACTCTAACTTCCCACCGCAGCATAAATACTACCCTATCTTCAATAAATCATCTATTAAAATCTCCTATTCCACCACACCTAATTTAGGATCCATAATTGCCTCCTCTAACAGATGCAAACTACAACACTAGTCTTTAGAACCTACAATCTATCCCACTGCACCCCACCTAATGGCAATAATACAACCCTTAGTGACCCAACTCAACTCAATAATACCAACCTCAAGGCATCTCCCCACAATACTACCCATATGACCACATATACCAGTGGAAAATTCCCACTCAAACACCGATAACAATTATATCTCTAGTTCTTCTCTACTGACAACAGACCATAGAAAACTGACCTCTCCAGTGGTAAACTCCAGCCACAGATCAGGTAGGAAAACTTGCAATTGTCAGGTGTCTTATCTCTGCCCTCTTAGAGGTTTCTCTCTGTTCAAGAATGTAGTCTACAAGTGCTGAGTTACAACACTATGCTCACACCGAGCAAGGGTCTATATCAGTGGCACTGTTGATTTCAAGAACTCTTTCTCCAACCAAATCCTAAATCATCTATCTCATTAGCAACTTATATACACAACCTCAGATCCCAAAATGTTCCCTATACCCTATCCTGGTCCATTGTATGTAAGGTTCTCCCATACAACACAAACTTTGGCATTTGTAAATTGTGTTTTAGGGAATCACTGATGATGATGTAGTGAAACCTACTCTCTTGGTTATATATTCTCAAATGCGAATGTAGCAGGTAACATCTAGCCTTCGGCTCTGCTGTGTCTATCACCCTGATTGGCTCTTATTTGCGTGGCATTTGTCTCCAGTTCTGTTTCGTGCCAGGGTGCACACCAACCAATCATGGCCTTCTAATAAGGTCACGTGAGAGAGTGTTTGTCTGATGTTTCTGGAGCCCCTTTTTCCCTATAAATAGTCTGCTTTATCATTGCCGGTTTGTCTTCGGCTTCAGACCTCTCTGAGGTCTGGTCGTTGACCACACACAGAACCAGCCAACCAACCAGTTTCCAGCAACAACGTCAACACCACCGTTCAACTGTTTACTACAGCTTCTTCGTC
Organism: Octopus bimaculoides; assembly: GCF_001194135.2. NCBI lineage: Eukaryota > Metazoa > Mollusca > Cephalopoda > Octopoda > Octopodidae > Octopus > Octopus bimaculoides. The sequence goes on along the minus strand of NC_068989.1, from coordinate 34,920,957 downwards.
GACATCGTACACACCGCCAACAGCAACCACAGCTTCTCTTAACACTGTTTGTGTGAACTGTTTCCACCACGAAATAACAGCCAGATCAACCTGTGAGAATCTCCTGTATTCAAGTAACCAGCTCGGCATGGAAGCCTCATCTTCACGTCACGTGACTTAGCTCTGCCTTGAAGCCACAGCCTCTTATATACAGACTTTCAATCTACTGTGTACCCCAACTATGAACTGGTATTTTCTTATCTTTGTGTTCAGGACGCTGATCGTCCATATTACAAACTCTTTTCCATGCTCTGTATTTCTCATTCACACACATACACATATTTGTATAACACACACACTCTTGTTCACACAACAGCCTGTCATATATATTGTGTTATTATTTATTATGTCGCATTCATGCACACACAGACACTCAGTTTGTCAATCAATCACACACACAGCTATACATACATACAGAAACACACCTACACACGGACACATCCCTCAGAGCACAAAGATTCACCTACCCAGACACATACAGAGATCACATCAACACTGCCACCATAGAGCATACACACACACACACACACACACACACACACAACACACACACACACACAGAGGCAAACTCACACCCTCATGCAATGCTCACAGACCCACACACACACATGTGCACCCCATCACACACACAAGCACCCTATCACACACACAAGCACCCCATTACACCCACGCCACAGGACATACAAATCCAAATGTACATTAACCCCCACAGTCTCACATGGCTGCAGGCAAGTACACTCAAACACTCGCACAATTATGCACACACACATTCATACACAGATATACACATATACACATCAGTATACACCAGAGACTTCCACTCAGTACTTATTTAAACATACAGGCATATAGAAACACCCGACACAATTTATTCCACTAAACAAACACGAAACACTAACAATAAATAAACCTAACACCAAAAAAGAAACCACACTGTTCTTTGGCACAACCCGATCTATGCCTCAAATGTAACTTCTAAAATCGCCAGACGATTTTTGGCAGCCTTTGATAGATGCTTCCCGAAATCTCATAAATATCACTCAATATTTAACAGACATAATGTAAAAATGTCATATGCAACCTCTTCTAACTTGTGGCAACATATGCACAGAATAAATAATGTTAAACTTAAAAGGCCTTGAAAAACATCATCACTGAAAGCTCAAATAATGAATTTACATTCAATACTTGCATGATTGACAACCAACAACAGTTAACTACAGAAAATGATAGCCCTGAAACATCCAGAGTTAATAATATACCTGTAACAATTAACCTACAGAACCTGCACACCAACAGCATGATGAATCCACAACCACTTATAACTGGAATGATAGGACAACCACTACACATCCCCCAGTCACCAAAAATGGCCACAAATAGGTGCTCCTTCAGGAATAGATTTAATTGCTCATTGGATAACCTTTGCATGATTCGTAACATCGTCTATAAATGTACTGTGCTCATGAGGGGAGACCCTTATATGTACATTTGTGTCACAGCTGATTCTTTCAAGAATCAATATAGAAATCATGTTTCTAGTTTTAAAAGAATGAACAAGAGACATATGATATCATTGGCAGATTTTCTGTGGCAACTGAAAACTGACAGGATTAGATATGAGATTTCGTGGTCAATTATAAAATATGCAAAACCCTACAACACACATTCTAGGACCTGTGGATTGTGCGCTGAAGAATCCCTATCAATCTTGCTTACTTGGGAAAAGGTCATTAATAAATTAACTGAATGCATTACATGTTGTTTATATGCCATAACAGCCACCTTCAAATATTGCCACCCTGTAAACACAGCACCAAACTGCCATAATCCACATTGAACAGTGAACACTATGCTATCATTCCATACATTGCTATGTGCCAAAACTATCATTCCATACATTGCTTTTGCCCATGTGCTGTTTATTGTTCTGTATCTGCAATGTATGTCTGAGAAGTCTTGTGTGTGTGTGTGTGTGTGTGTGTGTGTGTGTGTGTGTGTGTGTGTGTAATCTGTGTGCACATGTATGTGCAGAGTTGACATGTTTCTATATGCTTATGTGAGTATATATGTGCTGAGTGGAAGTTTCTTGTGTGTACTGATGTGTACATCTGCATATGAATGTGAGTGTGTGAGTGTTTAAGTGAACTTGCCTGCAGACATCTGGATTTGTATGTCCTGTGGTGTGGGTGTGATGGGGTGTGTGTATGTGTGTGTGTGTGTAGGTGGCCTTTGAGCATTGTGTGAGGGTGTGAGTGTGCTTATCTGAATGTGTCTGTAGGTGTACCTGTGTGCGTGCACGTGTGTGTGTGCTCCATGGTGGCAGTGTTGATGTGATCTCTGTATGTGTCTGGGTGGGTGAACCTGTGCCCTGAGGGATGTATCCGTATGTGTAGGTGTGTTTCTGTATGTGTGTATAGCTGTGTGCATGTGTGATTGACTGGCATACATACATGTGGTGTACGCTGGCATGTACTCATGAGTATAATTATTAATGTGTGTATCTGAGTGTCTTTGCATTGATTTAAACGTCAGAATGTGCATGTCTGTTTGTCTGTGCATCTGTCTGTTAAGATATCTCAATACAGTGAAGCTCAAATGTAAATCTCCCAGCTTAGAACCTTATTGTCGCACCCGAGGAGTCTTATATGCACTATGCATTGCATCTGAGGTTATTGCATCGTTCCATGCCCACAAGGGAGCAGTGCATCTTGAAGATGAAACAATTGTTGTGGTAGTATAAATTTTTTTGTTGGTACATTCCATCTTCTCTTTTTATCTTTGAAATACACCCAATGTCCATCCCAGAATTCCTGGAATTATTACAATGATGTTTGCTAAGTATCACTGATGATGCCTGGTAGCCATGAGTGGTGAATGTGCTCTGCAAAAATAACATTTTCTGAAATAAGGTTTCAATACTGTGTTTAACACATATTTTCTTAACCTTAATTCTTTATCCTTAAATATATAGGGGCTGGACAAAATAATGGAAACACCTAGCATCATAGCATCACAATTTTGAAATATCTATAAAACCATCAAAAGCCTGTTTATTTTTATGTTTTTTTTATTCATTATTAGTGTTGATTAATATGTTTTGCTAAATTGCTGTTTCTTTTCAGATATCATCAGAAAAAGGAAATTAAAATTCATTAAAATGACAAATCTATCGAACTTTCAAAGAGGTCAAATTGTTGGTGCTCGTATGCCAGGCGGTAGCATAATGAAAACAGTTGAAATGTTTGGTGTACCAAGAAGTACTGTCTCAAAAGTAATGACAGTGTTTGAGAAAGAGGGAAAAACCTCCTCATTGAAATAAAACTCAGGAAGAAAACCAAAACTTTCAGATAGGGACCGTTGGACTCTTACGTGAATTATTAGAAAGGATCACAAAAGTACAGCTCCCAAAACTACTGCAGAGCTTAATGACAACCTCGAGAACCCAGTTTCCACAAAAACTGTTCACCAGAAGCTGCACAAAGCCAGATTTCATGAGTGAGCTACAATCAGAAAACCACTATTTTCAAAAACAAACATTGCAAAGCATTTAGACTGGAGTAAAAACCTACAGAATTGGTCCCTAAAGCAGTGAAAGAATGTTATATTTTCTTGGACAAGTTATCCTTTACCTTATTTCCAACCACTAGCCAAGTATACGTGTGGAGACAGCCAAAAGAATTTGACCCAGACTGCCTTCTTCTAACTGTTAAACATGGAGGAGGATCTGTGATGATCCGGGGGGGGGGGCTATATCTTGAAAATCCACTGGCCCAATGGTTTCCCTTCATGGCAGAATTAATAGTCAAGACTATTTAAGCATTTTATCTGATCAAATTCATCCTATGGTTGCAGAACTGTTTCTGGGGGGAAACGCAATCTTTCAGGATGATAATGCACCAATTCACACGGCTAAAGTTGTTACTGAATGGAATAAGGAACATTCTAGTGAAGTTGAACATCTTATCTGGCCACCACAGTCCCCAGATCTCAATATTATTGAACATTTATGGTGCATTTTAGAAAAACAAGTAAGGAGTTGATACCCTCCGCCATCATCACTACAAGAACTGGAGACTGTTTTAGCTGAAGAATGAACAAAAATTCCTTTAGAAACAATTCAAATGTTGTATGAGTCCATACCTTATAGAATTCAAGCTGTAATTACTGCCAGGGGTGGTCCTGCTTCATATTAAAATAAATTTGTTTGAAATTTTAAGGTGTTTCCATTATTTTGTCCAACTCCTGTATATCATCATCATCGTTTAACATCCGCTTTCCATGCTAGCATGGATTGGACGATTTGACTGAGGACTGGTGAAACCGGATGGCAACAACCAGGCTTCAATCTAATTTGGCAGAGTTTCTACAGCTGGATACCCTTCCTAACGCCAACCACTCAGGGAGTGTAGTGGGTGCTTTTTCGTGTCACCCGCATGAAGGCCAGTCAGGCGGTACTGGCAACGGCCACGCTCGAAATGGTGTCTTTTATGTGCCACCCGCACAAGAGCCAGTCCAGGAGCACTGGCAACGATCTCGCTCGAAAACCCTACAAAGGCCAGTCAGACGGTACTGGCAACGGTCACGCTCAAAATGGTACATCTTATGTGCCACCCGCACAAGAGCCAGTCCAGGGGCACTGGCAACGATCTCACTTGGCTTGCCCAGTCTTCTCACGTACAGCACATTTCCAAAGGTCTCGGTCAGTAGTCATCGCCTCGGTGAGGCCCAATGTTCGAAGGTCTTGCCTCACCACCTCAGCCCGTATGTATGTATGTATACAAAGATATATATGTGTGTGTGTATCTATATATATATACACACACACACACACATATATATATATATATATATATATATATGTATGTGTGTATGTATATATATCCGAACGTGGGGTGTAACCGGCCCACTCATGAGTACTCCTCATTCATTGGACAATGAACTTTGCTTGCGAAGACCTATTGAGGCAAGTGAAAAAAAAACAAAATCGCTGACATGGCTGATGACAGTACCACCTGATTGGCACTCGTGCCAGTGGAACGTTAAGAGCACATCCGAGCATGATCGTTGCTAGGGCCACGGATTGGCTCCTATGCCAGTGGTGTGTGAAAAGCACCAATTGAGCATGGTCGCTGCTAGTGTCGCCTTACCAGCACATGTGCCAGTGGCATGTGAAAAACAACATTCAAGCGTGACCGTTGCCAGTGTTGCCAGACTGGCTCCTGTGGCAGGTAGCACATAAAAAACACCTTTTGAGTGTAGTTGTTGCCAGAACCGCCTGACTGGCCCTCATGCCAGTGTCACATAAAAGCACCCACTACAGTCTCAGAATGGTTGGTGTTAGGAAGGGCATCTAGCTGTAGAAACTTTGCCAGATCAGATTGAGCCTGGTACAGCCTCTGGCGTACCAGTCCTCAGTCAAACCGTTCAACCCATGCCAGCATGGAAAGCAGACGTTAAATGATGATGATGATGATATATATGTATATATATAAACATAATTAAGGGATCAGCAACAGTTGCTTCACCACATACCGAAGTTCAGAAATAGCAGCTAAAGTGCTAAATCTCCAACAGACAGCAATACTTGTAACTCACAAAGGCAAAACAAGAAGAAAAAACAACAAAACTAACCAGTCTTAATTAATCATAGACGCGTTTCTGGATCAGAAAAGTGAAAACTTCATTTCCTCATCAGTATGATATTCCAGTTTGCAAATTTGACGATGCTGGCAATTGTGCATGCACAACCGAGCAACATCGTGCATCAGCACAATATGAACAGCAACATCGTGCATCAGCACAATATGAACAGCATCTCCAAACTTACATAGCCCAGCCAGTTCTTATCCCTCCTCAAGAATTACCATGTGCGTCACAAGCAATACCGCAGAAAATCTGCGGTTTACTATCAGGGAGTGAATAATTATTACAAATAAAAGTGTAAAGGTATGTAAGCACCATTATCGGTGAAGAAATTATCTAAAAGTTCTTATACATTTATAAACATAATTAAGGGATCTGCAACAGTTGCTTCATCACATACCGAAGTTCAGAAATAGCAGTTAAAGTGCTAAAACTCCAACAGATAGCAATACTTCTAACTATATATCATCATTGTCATCATCATCATCATCATCGTTTAACTCTCGGAGTGGTTGGCGTTAGGAAGGGCATCTAGCTGTAGAAACTCTGCCAAATCAGATTAGAGCCTGGTGTAGCCATCCGGGTTCACCAGTCCTCAGTCAAATTGGGCCACGACTGCTGAAGACATTCGTAGGCTTGCAAGGAATGAAGCTAGTATGCTCCGATGGATGTGTAATATCAGTGTGCATACTAGACAGAGTGTAAGTACCTTGAGAGAAAAGTTGAACCTAAGAAGCATCAGCTGTGGTGTGCAAGAAAGACGATTGCGCTGGTATGGACATGTGGTGAGAATGGATGAGGATAGCTGTGAAAAAATGCCACACCCTAGCAGTTGAGGGAGCCTGTGGAAGAGGTAGGCTTAGGAAGACCTGGGATGAGGTGGTGAGGCATGACCTTCGAACATTGGGCCTCACTGAGGCGATGACTTCTGACCGAGACCTTTGGAAACATGCTGTGCATGAGAAGACCCAGCAAGCCAAGTGAGACCTAAATCCAAGGCCTCTGCCAGGGGTGTAGCCAGCCCACTTATGCGTACCTTTACTTCATTGGACACTAAACTCCGCTTGCAAAGACCTGTTGAGGCAAATGAAATCGAAATCAAACTAAATTCTACAACTGGCACCCATGCCAACGTCATCTCCTTCGCTGGACATGAAACTCGGCTTGCGAAGACCTTTGGAGCAAGTGAAAGTGAAATCGTGATGGCACCTGTGCTCAGCGTCGCCTTCCAGGCACTTGTGATGGTGGCACATGTAAAGACATTCGAGCGAGATCGTTGCCAGTGCCGCTGGACCGGCTCCTGTGCAGGTGGCATGTAAGATACACCATTAGCAGTTTCTTTCTAGCGTAAGGAATCCCATGAGTGGATTCTTCTTATGTATTTAAATATACACTGTACCTTATGAGTAATTCATAGTCTTTGGACTAAACTTTTATATGCTAGGCTACTTGGAGGTGAAAATTTAATTAATTTCCATTTCCCTTTGATATGATATATATATATATATATATATATATATATATATATATAATGTACAGAGAGATACATAAGTGTTTGTGAGTACTCTAGTCTTGATATGTGTCTATAAACAAGCATTACTATCATTATTGTCTATTTCTATTCTTCCTTGGAAAACATGTCTGGCCATAGGAAATATTACGTTACTTGGAAACCAGTGAGGGGTGCCAGCAAAAATAGCATTGAAAAATCTGCATCAACAAATGCTGTGTAACCCTGCAAGCATGGAAAAGTGGGTGTGAAATGATAATGACTAATTATCATTCTTCAACACTTCAGACATTTATATTCCTATATAAACCGAAGGTCATCATAGATTTATACAGCTGGAGAAATGAGATTGTAGAAGATGTGCTTTTCTTAAGACCAAATAAGCTTAAAATTCAATGCAAATAAGATTAAATTCAAAATCATGATTCGACACAGAATATGTCAAAAGCTTGCTGCATGTTCCCTAAAGTCATTAAACATTCATATCTAATACAGGTTTCTTTTGAGCAGACATAGAGTCAGTTTTGTAGAGTAATGTGCTGATTCAACTCAGATGTATTACTGGTATTTTTCTGACACTAAAAAAAAAATGAAAGGCAAATTCGTACTCAGCAGGATCTCAGCTCAGCAAAATGAGAGATAAAATTGAAACTACAAGGAGTTATTCAAGGGGTTGAACTATTACTGGCACTGGATTGCCCAGACAATTTTCCCAAACTTCCTGTTCTTAATAACTTCTCTGAAGTCCAACTATCTCAGACACATATATCTAATAGTGATAGGAAAAGAAATGGATAGAAGAACACACACTGTGTTTCTCTGTTCTCTGATAACAACTTGATAAGTGTTTTTAACTTTTTCCTTACCATATTTCTATTGAAAGCACCCCCTTTATTTCAAGTAATTTAAAAAATAATGAATAATTCAGTAAAATAACTTTGTTAAGCTGATGTTTGGAATATAAATTAATATGAAATTTAATTTAGATCACTTGAAAACAGAAAGTTTGTAGAAAAAAGCCAGGGGCAGTCTCAAGTGGGTTGCTATTAAAAGGGTCAAGTCAATATGTTTATAAATAAACAATGAAAGTCCTTTCTTCCATGTTTCCAGAGATTGGGTTAAAAGGATAGACAAAAACAAAAGACAGTTTTAATGAGATATAAAAGAAGAAAATATGTATTGATTCAACTTTGTAAGGTAAAGAAAAACCAATGTTCACCACTTGATTTGAATAAAAGATGATAAAAATCAGTCTGTAAATTATTTGATACAGATGCCAAATAAAATGCAAATAAAGTGCAATGATAAAAATGTCTTCAAATATCAAAGCATTTCAATGAACTGATGAAACTTCAAGCAACACAGATTCTAAATTATTATACATATATAATCACAGCTTTTTGTTCAATTATATTCAAATTATATTTATATCTGGTTATGTAAAAATATCCTCTATTTTCCTCTGTTTTTTTCTTTTTTTTAAAAGTAATATTAGAGACTAAAATACATTTTAGCAGTTAAAATATTTTAGTCTGATTTGCATATATCACAATATTATGTTATAATATGTAAGCATATAACATTTATGCATACATGTGCTACTTCACATCCAGTGTACATAACTAAAACATTAGCAATTCAGTGTATATGGAATATATTTTTATATATATTTTTATGTACACCACAAACACATGCAAAATGTGCACACGCACACACGCACACACACACAAACACACACACATGCATATATAATCACAAATGCATGTACATACATACAGAGACAGGGATATTATGAATGAATCAGCAAATTTTGATATACACATGTGTAAGCATGTGTGTGTGTAATTATATCATTTACCAATATAATTTTTATATGAAATCTATACATAAATAAAACTTCTTTTGTACATTCTTGTGTAGAATTAGGAGATGTCCAAGTCTTCTTCAATATCAGAAACGAGTTTCTTCATTTATTTTTCAGACCAGGCTTCTTATCTTCTTAACAAGTGTACTCATTGCATGATACATACACACTCTTACACAGTTCTTATCAATTCAGTGTATGCCCTGCTTCTTAACATACTAAAGTGTGGAATAATATTACTAATATGCTTATGTTTTAATTATTCAGCACAGTCTGTATTTTATGCCCACAATATACCACTAATGTTTCATACTAAAATTAAAAACCAAATCCTCATTAGAGTCCTTTAAACCTGTTTTTATATTATACAAAATTAAAACAAGAAATAAACAAAGGAAAATTATAATGTTGCTTTTAGATAGTTCTCACATATATACAAGTAAATTAAACCAGTCTAGACATTAAGTGCAATATAATGTAATTTACCACTAATTTTCAAAATTAATCTAACCTAAATTAATTTTATTGATTTATAAAAATACCTTTATTTAGTTAATTATTGATTACAGTTAATATATTTGCTTTCACTGAGTCAAAATATTATTTTCTGAAGCAGGGATAAAACGTTTGGAATATTTACTAAAATTGCATACGGAATCTACTCTCTGACTGGAAAAACAGAGCAACAGCTGCACAATAAAAATTCTTCATCATTATTATCATTGGTGTTGACACCATTATCGTCATCATCATCATCATCAATATTTGTGAAATATTTTGACCAGTAAAAATATTGAATTATATATTGAATTATATATTACAGCAAACACACTGTGTTTTTATCAAATTTAGTTCTTGGCATAACTACTTGAACTTTTTATAGTGTTCAATATGTCCTATATCAAACAAAAAAATTTGTCCAAATATTTTTTTAAAATATAAATAAACTATACATCCTGTTTATGCACATCCATACATACATACCTACACACCCATACATATATATATATGCCTTTACTCCCATATATACATACACATGCATGCATATATATACACACACACACGCGCGCGTGCACGCACACACACACACACACATGCACACGCGCACACATACACAATAGAAATAATCTTTAATATAGATTATTCTTATTGCAAATATTTTTAGCAAGCAGAGAAACCAAAGCCATTGGATGTAGTAAAAAGCTCTGCCAGTTAAAAATAATACAACTCCAGCTTATTTTATTTTATGAGAGTCAATAAGAAATGCATTCAACAATTGTCTTTAGTCTAATCTGTAGCACCTGATGTTTGAAGTGAACGTTTAATATCTCCAGATATTGAACCTGTTCCAGGTTGGATAGAAGCTACAACACGTATAGATGCATTTGGTTTTAAAATATGTTCAGGTAAATCAAGACCATCAACTTCATCAAATGACATTGGCTGTTCTTTGTAAATATTATTATCCATTTCTTTAAAAATTTCTTGGTTGGGTTCTTTCACAAATTGTTCATCCAATATTTTGTAAAATTCTTGATCCTGTCCAGTATATTTATCATTTAGCACTTTGTAAGTTTCCTCATCATGGTTTTCATAGATTTCTTCATATTGTTCTTTGTAAATTTCTTGATCCAGCATATTATATATTTCTGGAGTTTGTTCTTTATAAAATGTAGGACCATATGCTTTGTACAACTCTGGATCATGTTCTTTGAAAACATCTGGATAATAGCCTTTGTAAGATTTATGATCATTTTCTTTGAAAATCTGTTGATCATGGACTTTGTAAAGTTCTGGACCATATTCTTTATCAATATCTGAATCAGGTATATCAGATTTAAGTGGTTGTGTCAATGAACAAACAGCTGGCGATTGTAGTTGATTTTGAAAACGATTCCTTTGTAAAAACATTGGATAACTGTCATCATTTGAAGAACATCGGTCGTCCATTTTCTGCAGCAAACTTCGCGAATTTCCTAAAAAGAGACACCAGAAAAATATAAACATACATACAAGTGTGTGTGTGTGTATATATAGATATATATATATACAGGGTGGTTGCTGTTAGGAAGAGTATCCAGCCATAAAAACCATGCCAACCAAAACAGACACAGTAGCCTTGTGTAGTCTTCTACAAGGCTGGTAAACGTCAAACCATCCAACCCATGCCAGCATGGAAGACAGACATTAAATGATAATGATGATAATGATATATATATATATATA
>NC_068989.1:34903895-34908900 GCF_001194135.2 Octopus bimaculoides | reverse complement strand
ATATATATATATATATATATATATATATATATATATATATACACACATCCATATAAATATGTATAAACATGCATATATACATATACATACATATAAATATGTATATACATGCATATATATGTATATATATATGTATATACATACATACATATATACACATACATATATATATATATATATATACAAACATGCATATATACACACATATATATACACACATACATACACACACACATACATATATGGGTTGGATAATTTGACTGAGGTCCAGAGAGCCAGTGGCTGCACTAAGCTCCAATCTGATCTGGCAATGTTTCTACAGCTGGATGCCCTTACTAATGCCAACCATATATATATATATATATATATATGATGATGATGATGACGATGATGATGATGATATATATATATATATATATATGAAGGGCATCCAGCTGTAGAAACTCTGCCAAATCAGATTGGAGCCTGAAGAAAGAGAAGTGGTTTCACCAGTCCTCAGTCAAATCGTCCAACCCATGCTAGCATGGAAAGCGGACGTTAAACGACGATGACGATGCATATATATATAAATACATATATATGCACTTACTAATTCTAACAGAAACATATCATAATCACCATTGATTACTCATCTATTACTTCAAGTATATCATTGAAAGAGTCTTGCAATATCAATGACATCGTTACTATTAATCGCCATGGGCCCAGTGTGTCGTAAACTTATGATTGGCTCTATTTTTTTTGTTTATGTGTTCAATTAATCACATTCTATTTTGCTGTTGTAATTTGACAAGTGAGATTTGTTTCCATGACAATACTTTGATGTTATCTCTATCCTCTTGCTTAACTTTATTTGAATTCCTCAGTAATTATACGGTATTTGTCTGCAATGCATAAATGGTATAGGTTTTCTCTATTTATGTAAGATAAGTTATGTTTGATAAGTGTGTGTGTGTGTGTATTTGTGTGTGTGTGTGTATTTGTGTGTGTGTGTGTGTGTGTGTATGTAATGTAAAAATATGTGCATTTGTTAAAGAGAATCTATTATATTCCTACTTGATGTGAATTTGTTGATTCACAAGCAGAGAATAACTGCAGGAAATGGAGAGAAAAAAAGCAAGCATTTCATAAGTCCTTGGTGCATCCCCACCCCAAAAAACAAAACAAATAACTTAGCATCATCCAAGGAAGAAGTTGAAAGCCTATATGCAGTTTAACTTTTCATACTTCACATTCAGAGAAATCAAGATATTTGCAAATAGCAGAAATGTCTTAGAGAAAGTTGACAGGTCTCCAAGTCATATCCCAATGGCCAAATATTGAAATATGGTCTGACTGGACAAAAAAAATTTCAGTTGTTGAATTAACTATATCATGAAAATTAAAAAAAAAAAACTACATAAAAAAATAATTACCTGGCATCCGTCCTTGTGAGACAATTTGAGTAGAAGTGTTAGACTTTGACCGAAATGGGTTAACAGCTGGCACCACAATCAAGGCAAAAGATAACAATAATACCTATGTTGAGAAAATAATTAACAGTGTTAATAATGATTCTTATATACTGATAAGGACTTCTTCATGATTGTTTTTTACAGAATCATGAAAGTTGGGAATTTCAAAGGAATGTTTTAAAATGTTTTAATGAAATTGTGATATATATATGAGAGAGAGACGCATGCACACACACACATACATACACATGCACACACACCCATCTGACCTTCACAGCAAAAATGGCACTGTAAAAACTTTTCTCTTCAGGGCTGGAAAATACTTTAGTCTTCAACAAAGTTCAAGTGAGACCCAGAGATCCACACTGGAATACTGTTCCCATATGTGCTACAGCTATACTGTAACTGCTTGCAGAGAAAGCTCATTCACCCACTCCAAACTAAAACCCACAGATGTACTGTCTTCTGCCATTTTCTAATGCAAATGCAATGGTTTTTGCTGATTGAAGCTGTTTGGCCATGTGCTACTTGCACTCAGCTACTCTCAACACATTCATCTTTCCTCTACTAATAATTCATATATCAAACTCTTCAGGACCTGTATTAACCGTATACACCCAGTCCATTCTTCCCAGAATGCCAATCCCTTGGAATTGCCTCCTTGCACAAACCTTTCTTGCAGTCGTCAACTTGCATCAATTTAATCTTATCACATTCACGCAGCCTCTCTTCAAACCAATCAAACAATATAAAGCCCGGGGATACCATATAACAAAACAATGACATAAACTTACCATAAGACATGTGCTTGTCTGAACTGGTTTATTAGTTGAAGACATAATCAAAGATTGCAACTTTTTCATTTGTGTTACTAGGGAACTACAAATAGAAAAAACAAAAATGAAGTTATCTGCATCAGACTTAACATCTTATCAAACCTCTTGATAGGGTTTGTATCAGTCTGACCTCACACAATAAATTCCATAGATTCGTGGAATTTACAGTATGAGGTCAACAATTCAAACTTAATCAATTGACAGAACCAAATTAAATATGTCTTTATTTAAGCCAATTAGGGAGCTTCTATGAAGTTGTTTGATCCGTTAGAAATAATAGATAGTCACAATAGGGACATCTTTGATCATAAGACTGTTGAACCAGAGCTGACCTAGGATTAAATAACAAAAGCAAATATTCTGAGGTTTTGGCTTTCAGCTAAATTCATGACAAGAGAATAAGTGTGGAACCATAGTAATGAAGTAAAATTAGCATTAAAATACTATAAACAGTAGCTATAGCAGTAGTAGTAGTAGCTATTGTTGCTGACAATAGCAACGAGATCAATAACAACTAAGAAATAGTAGAATTATTTTGACAACAATCATAGCTTCTACTTTTACTTCATATTTATTTATTTATTTATGTGTTTCAGCCAAGTGGCTGCGGTCATGCTGGTGCACCACCAAAGGAATCCAATAATAATAAGCACAATAACACTAATAATAGGCCAATGCCTCAAATTCTACAAATTATTTCAACCACAGAGGGATGAAAGAATGGAAAGGAATGCACGTGCGCGCACACACACACACACACACACACACACACAAGGGACATATAAAGAAAAGAAAACACAAGGGACATATAAAGAAATAAAGATTTCTTTAACAACTCAATAAGCAAGCTGCTATGAAGTCAATTACTTTGCAATTCCAATCCCTCTCAAACCACACCCTATCCTCTAAAAATAGGTCTCATAAAAGCCTTGACTTTTTCTTTCCAAAAGGTTTTTGTAACCCAATAGTCTAAATGCTATTATTTACAGCTTTATCTTCTTCATGTTCGACCATTAATAACAATTTATTTCATAACTCTTGAAGTTTCTAAATTCTAATGATGTAGACAATACGCAATTCTTGTTGCTAAGAACAAAGCTTCTAAAATGGATGGCAAAAATTTGAAGGGTTACTTTGATGTAATTGTAGAACATATGTCATATTTAGAGAAAATGTGGGTTCAAGTCCTAAGGGCAACTTTCCATGGGGGTTTTAACCCAATATTCTTCAAACTATTATATAGTTTTATGTACCTTGAGTTCCACTGTTATAAATGATTTACATTAAATAATGTAGTCCAAGATACACTATTGCTGGTAATATATGAACTTTCTTCATGAAGGCTGATTTGGGCAAAATGTGAATGATTTCTAAGTCAGAAAACCCCAGTATAAAAAGTTGTACTTTTTTATCAATCATGGAAGATTTGAAAGACAAAAAAAAAAAAGGGTTGACCTCAATTTATAGAGACATAACTAAGTACTGCAAGACTATGCACCAATTCTTCCATCCTGTATTCTTAAATAACAGTAACAAGAAGCCAAAACTGTTTATTAAGATCAAGTTAAAACTTACATATTCTGTTTCTCCAAATTCATAATCTTTTTGTGTAATTGTTGGTTTTCAACTGTGCAAAATTTAACTCGTTTTTCTAATCCATCGACATATTCTTGACGACGTTTTCGACTCTCTTTTGCAGAAATCTATAAACAGACAATTATAAAACCAGGTTATAACCTATTGCCAACTTTTAGTAGAATTTTATTTTTGAAACAAACAAAATTGTCAAAACAATATATCATTAGGTGATCTAACTGAAACCAGTTTTTTTTTTTTGTGTGTGTGTTGCTGTGTTAAGATCTAGACAAGTCCACATCATTGTCATCATTTAACATTCCCTTTGCCATATTTGCAAGGGGCAGATTTTCTACAACTGGATGCCCTTCTTGTTGCCAGCCTGCCCTCACTTGTTCCCAAGCAAGGTAATATTTCCCATGGCCAGACATATTTTCCATGGAAGACAGGAAACAAACAACATTACTTGTATGACAGCAATGTCTAGAGAGGGGTAGACATTCACACACACACACACACATACACAATGGGCTCCTTTTAGTTTCCATCCACCAAATCTCCACACAAGGCTTTGGTCAACCGAGGGCTACAGTAGAAAAACACTTGGCCAAGCAGTGGAAGCAAACTTCTTAACCACTCAGCCATAAATGTGCCTATAATACATCCCTGCGCACACCTAAACAAAAATGAAAAAGATTTCACTTGCCATTATTCAGTATAAAAGTCATATACCCCTTCAAACTATGAAAGTAGAATTCCCTTAGTCATATACCTCTTCAAACTGTGGAGGTAGAAGTCCATTATGGTCATTGTATATAAGCTCTGGGTCCAGTCCCACTGCGTGGCACCTTGGGCAAATGTCTTCTGCTATAGCCTCGGGCTGACCAAAGCCTTGTGAGTAGATATGATAGACTGAAACTGAAAGAAGCACGTCGTATATATATTGGTGTGTGTGTATCTGTGTTTGTCCCACCTCCATCGCTTGACAACCAATGTTGGTGTGTTTATATCCGCTGTAGCCTAGTGGTTCAGCAAAAGAGACCAACAGAATATGTCCTGGGGTTAATTTGTTCGACTAAAGGTGGCGCTCCAGCAAGGCCACAGTCAAATGACTGAAATAAGTAAAAGAATAAAAGAATA